>NW_027673155.1:0-295802 GCF_964194105.1 Spermophilus citellus
AGAGGAAGAGGAGGAGGAGATGGAGGAGGGAGAATGAGATGGAGGAGAAGGAGGAAGATGAGATGGAGGAGGAGGAGGAAGATGAGATGGAGGATGAGAAGGAGAAGACGGAGGAGAAATAGGAGGAGATGCAGGAGGAGATGGAGGTGGAAAGGAGGAGGAGGATATGGAGGAGGAGGAGAAAAAGATGAAGGAAGAGAAGGAGGAGGAGATAAAGGAGAAGATGGAGGAGGAGAAGGAGGAGGAGAGGGAGAAGGAGCAGGAAGAGGAGGAGAGGAGGAAGAGGAGGAGATGGAGGAGGATAGAGATGAGCAGGAGGAATATAAGAAGGAGCAGGATGAGGAGGAGGAGTTGGAGGAAGGAGGAGGAGGAGATAGAAAAGAGATGATGATGTTGATGAGGAGGAGAGATGAGAAGGAGGAGGAGGAGAAGGAGGAGGTGGAGGAGAAGGAGTGGAAGGAGGAGGAAGCGGAGAAGGAGGAGCAAGAGAGGGAGAAGCAGGATGAGATGGGGGAGGAGATTTAGGTGGAGAAGGAGGAGGATATAGACGAGGAGGAGGAGATGAAGGAGGAAAAGGAGGAGCAGGAGGAGGAGGAGATGGAGGAGGAGAGGGAGAAGGAGGAAGAGGAGATGGGGAAGAAGGAAGAAGAGTAGGAGATGGAGGAGTAGGAGGAGGAGAGTGATGAGCAGGAGGAGAAGAAGGAGCAGGAGGAAGAGGAGATGGGGAAGAAGGAAGAGGAGATGGAGGAGTAGGAGGAGGAGAGAGATGAGCAGGAGGAGGAGAAGGAGCAGGAGGAGGAGGAGGAGAATGAGCAGGAGGAAGAGAAGGAGGAGGAGGAGGAGGAGGAGGAGGAGATGGAATAGAGGTGATGATGTTGATGAGGAGGAGAGATGAGCAAAATAGCAGTATTCTATTCTAAATTTAATGAGTTAATTTTAAGTGACAAGTAAAAATTATATATATATATATATATATATATATATAAATTATGAGATGATTAATCAAGATATTATTATTACTATTATTATTATTAGGTTGCAGAAGGAGCACAGAGCCTTACACATGCCAGGAAAGCATTCTACCACTGAGATAAACTCTCAGACCCCAGAATAATTGCCCTTCGCCTTCCCCCTCCCCCTCCCCCCCTCCTCCTCCCCCTCCTCCTCTTCTTCTTCTTCTTTTCTCTCTCTCTCTCTCTCTCTCTCTCTCTCTCTCTCTCTCTCTCTCTCTCTCTCTCTCTCTCTCTCTCTCCCCTGGGGAATTGAACTGAGAGGTGCTTAATCACTGAGCCACATCCTCAAATCTTTTTATTTTTTATGTACAGACAGGGTCTCGCTGAGTTGCTCAGGGCCTTGCTAAATTGCTGAGGCTGGACTCTAACTCAACATCCTCAGCCTCCAAAATCACTGGGATTACAGGCATGTGACCACACCAAGTCCCTGCAGAATACATTTATTTCTAAATGTGAAAGGTCCTAAAGAGGAGGCAGATTCAATACCATTTATTCAATAATTAACATAAAAAACATTTGCCATCATGTGAAAAAGTTCTAGCAGTGTATGTTCAGAAGAAGCCAAGTTAGTTGCCAGGGAAATGTCACTGAAATTAGGAATGTGCACAATGATAAGTGACCTGCTGTTTGCTCTCAATAGGCTGCTTCCTAAGCAAACCACTAATAGATTCCACCTTCCATTCTCCTGGATACTCAAATAACTAGAATTAGCCTCTTTTTCGGTATACAGATTTTCTTTTCTTTTTCTTTTTTGTTTTTGGTACCAGGATTAAACCTAGGGGTGCTTAACTGCTGAGCCACATACAAGCCCTTTTATTTATTTATTTATCTATTTATCTATCTATCTATTTATTTATTTATTTTTAAATTTTAAACAGAATTCTATTAAGTTGCTTACAGCCTTGATGATTTGCCCAGGTTGGACTCACACTCGTGATCCTCCTTCCTCAGCCTCCAGATTTGCTGGGATTAGGGGTGTGCACTATCACAACCTATTACTACACATTTTTATTTCTTTAACTGTTTTTTAAGACTTCAAAAAATTGACAGAAACACCCCCAAAACAGTTCCCCCTATGTTAACATCTTATATTAGTATGGCATGTTTGTTACAATCCATGAAGCATTTCTAAATTTGGCCCAGGGGTCACTCAGATTTCCTGAGTTCCACTGGTGTTGATTGTGCTTCAGGACCCACCCACCTCCATGAAGGTAGCATGTCCCCTTTGGCTCTTCTTCATTATGACAGTGCCTAGACTTCCTCATCTTTGATGACCTTGAGAGCTTTGAGGAGCAATGGTCAGTTAGGCTATAGGATCTCCCTCTACTGGAATTTGTCTGAAGTTTTTCTCATTATCATCCTGGGGTCGCTGGATTCTGGTAGAAGATGACAGAGTTAAAGGGAAATTTGCATCACACCATGGCAAGGGTACATGTCAACATGACCTGTCACTGTTGACCTTGACCTTGATCAGCTGGACAAGAAAGGGTTTGTCAATTTTCTCCACTGTAAAGTTACCAGCATCGGATTTTTTTTGGGGGGGTACTGAAGATTGAACTCAGTGCATTCAACCTCTGAGCCCCATCCCCAGGCCTATTTTGTATTTTATTTTGAGACAGGACCTCACTGAGTTGCTTAGCACCTCACTTTTCTGAGGCTGGCTTCAAACTTGTGATCTCCCAGACTCATCCTCCCAAGACAGTGGGATTATAGCAGATGCACCAGCAGGTTTTTTTTGTTTGTTTGTTTCTTTTCCTTCTTTATTTTTGATAATTTTATTTATTTATTTGTTTCTTTTTTGTGCTTAGTGATTTGAACCTGCATGCCAGGAGAGCTCTAGTCACATTCCCAGCCCCCCAGCAGATATTTGAACTAATATTTTTTTCTTCACTCTAGTAAAATGGTGTTCATGTTCATTGAAAAATAAAATAAAATGAAACCAAAATAGGGCTGCTTCTCCTCCTCTTCCTCCTCCTCCTCCTCCTCCTCCTCCTCCTCCTCCTCTTCCTCTTTCTTTTTGAGACAATGTCTTGCTAAATTGCTTATGGTCTCACTAAGTTACTGAGGCTGCCCTCAAGTTTGCTATCCTTCGGCCTCAACCTCCCCAGCCACTGGGATCACAGGTTTGTGCCACTGTGCCGTGCTTAGCAGCAGAGCATTGGAAAGCTTTCCCTCTGAATATCTGAGAAGAAAGCGCTCTCCCCCTGAGCAGCACATCCCTGCTGGCTTTCTAGACCAGATAATTCCTGAAGCAGTAGATGAAGGGATTCAGCAGGAGTGACACTATGGTGTTGAAGAGAGCCACTCCTTTGTTGAGGGTCAGGTGCCCAGTTTGCATGGGCTTCAGGTACATGATTATGCAGCTCCCGTAGCTGAGCGACACCACCAGCATGTGGGAGGAGCATGTAGAGAAGACCTTGCTGTGGACCCCAGATATGGGCAGGTGCAGAACAGTGCGAATGATGCAGTAGTATGACAAAACCATCACAAGACAGTGCTGATCAGGGTGCATATGGCCACCAGGAAGCTGACCAGCTGCAGAATCCTGGTGTCATCACACACCAGCTCCAGCAAGGGGGTGCTGTCACAAAAGAAGTGGTTGAGGATGCAGGGACTGCAGAAGTGCAAGAAGATCATCCAGGCACACAGCACCCCAAGGACCAAGACGCTGGTGTCCCAGCAGGCCAGCACCAGCTATCTGTACACGCGGGGCGTCATGAGAGTGGGATAGTGCAGCAGACTGCAGATGGCCAGCTAGCGGTCCCCGGATATCACAGCCAGCAGCAAGGACTCCACTGTGTCCAGGATGAAGTAGAGCCTCGTTTGCATAAAGCATCTAGCACGGGCAATGGTCCTGTGACCAGAGAGGAGGTGGGCTAGCATCTTCAGGGTGACCGTGGATGTGAACCCCATCTCCATCAGGGAGAAATGGTGCAGGAAGTAGTACATAGGAGTGTGCAGGTGGCGGTCGACCAAAGTCAGGGTGATAATGAGCAGGTTGCCCAGGAGGGTCAGCATGTAATGACCAGGAGCACCGTGAAGAGAAGGAGCTGGAGCCCTCGCACATCTGTGACCCCTAAAAGCTCAAAAGTCAGCACGGCAGTGAGGATGGGTTCATGAGGTGCCATTGCCCTGACACCAGGCTGGGGGTGGCTGGTCTCCTAGCCTGGTCCCTGTCTTTGCTCCTTGCCTGTCTTTAGTCTCTTGGTCTATGTGGCTTTTTGGAAATGCAGAGACAGTGCCTATCCTGCTGGTCTGTGGAGATAAGACAAGTGACATTTATTACAGTGCTGGTCATGGTGTGAATGCCACAGGAACGCTGGCTTATGTAGCCCACAATGACATCATTGCAGGAAGTAATACTTACTTTCATCATGAGAGTTGGCTCCTGCTTCCTCCAAGAAGACTGCTCTCTGATGAGTAAAAACTGGGTGTGGTGCACACCTGTCATCCCAGGGATTCAGGAGGCTGAGGCAGGAGGATCACCAGTTCAAAGTCAGCCTCAGCATAAGCAAGGCAGTAAGCAACTCAGTGAGACCCTGTTTCTAAAAAATATATATATAATAGGGCTGGGGATGTGGTTCAGTCATTGAGTGCTCCTAAATTCAATCCACAGCAACCCCCTGCAAAAAGAAAAACAACAATAACAACCACAAAAAAGAGAGAGATAATGTGGGACACAAACAGGAGACACATACATACTTGAGCACTGTGTAGTAGTCACATTAAAAAAAAAAAAAAACAGGAAAGCCAGGGGCCAGAGCAAACCCCTGTCATCCCAGAAAATTGGGAGGCTGAGGTAGGAGGATCACAAGTTTAAGGCCAGCCTCAGCAACTTAGCGAGACCTTGTCTCAAAATAAAAATAAATTCATAAATAAATAAATAAAAATAATAAGAGGTGTAGCTCTGAAGGGCATGGCTGCCCGCTTCCCGGTCTTGGGGCAGCACATGTGGCTGGGATGGCTCCTGGTGATCAGCCAGGAAGCAGTGCTGTGGGTGGTGACGGAAGAGGCCAACCACCTCCAAGATAGGTCCAGGACACTTCCGTCCTCGTGGACAGCTTGTGCTTCCCTTACAGACTATGGGATGGGTGGACACGTGAACTTGCTCCACCCTCTGACCTTTATTCTGATTGGCTCCTCTGCAGTATATAAGCTTTGTGTGCTTCCTCAATAAACGAGATCCTGCTTCGACTCGTCTCCCTGGCGAGGACTCGTCTCCCTGGCGCGTCTGATTTTCTTCCAGCGAGGGAGGGCTGGGTGCGGGCCGCCAGTCGACCTTTACCTCTCTTGGCTCGTCTTGGTTGGGGAGTGCTTTCCCCCTTCTCCTGCCAGTCAGGAGGAGATGGGGGGCTAAAACCCTGACATCTGGTGCCCGAACAGGGACGCCGAACCCGGACACCAAACCCGGACGCCAAGGAAGTATCGGTGAGCCAAGCCAAGTGAGTTTCAAGGTAAGGGTATCCCTGGAAAGATGGGGCAATCTTATACTAAGTACAATGACCCTGACTGGGAAGCCATTGTTAAGGAGCCTCTTGGGTCACAGCGAGTCAGTCCTCTCAATGCCCAGGATGAGAAAGATTTGAAACCTCACTCTGACAATGGCCTCCTAGATCCTTTTGATCCCTGGCCTGGTCCTCTGGGTTCCACACCAAGTGCCCCTGAGTCAGGATGGAGAGCGGCCTCCGCCATATTATCACCCCTCCTGCCACAGAAAAGCCGCGTAAGCCACCATCTTTTATGGCTTTCCCTGTAAATGCTTACCCTGGGCGCCATAGACCGGCCTTATGGTATCCCTGGGAGGCCCAAGATTTGAAATAACTCAAAAAGGCCATTTCCAAGGATGGACCTAATTCACCCTGGGCTGAAACCCTCCTCCAGGGTCTGGCCCACCAACAGTGTATCACCCAAGACTGAAAAGACTTAACCAAGGCCATGCTTCCTGGTCCCCTGTACCTGAAGTGGTGTGATTTTTTAATGAGGAGTGCCACGCTCAGGCTGAGAGGAATCAGGCTTTAATCCCCCGCTTCCTGTAATTTATGGGATGCTGTTGGGGTCCAGTGATCAATTTTCCACAGGCCTTCAGCAGGCTGCTATCCCTGCCCCCTACCAGGAGCAGGCACGGGCTTTAGGACTGGCGGCATGGAAGAAGTTGGAGGAAGGCCCCTCAGAGCCCCCGATAGCAGGAATTACGTGGAGGGCTACCGAGGGTCTTGCCACCTTCATCGAGAGTATGAAAAAGAGCCTCCAAAGGAAATTCCCCCCAGGGCCCCTTCGGGACCAGTTTATCAAGATGCTGGTCTGGGAGGGGATGACCACAGACCACAAACAAGCCTGTGTGGGGATGAAGGACAGATCTATGGGGAGGTGGATAGTGGCCCCTAAGGATGTTGGTACTCAGGCCCACCAATCGCAGTCGTTGGTCGCGGCCTTGCAGGCCCCAATGGCTTCGCTCGCTGAGGCCCTTACTACCACCCTCGCCTCTTCCAGTGGCGCCAGGAAAGGGGCACCCGGGTGAGGCCTCACCCCCCATCCTAGAGGCCACTGTTCCTACCGTCCCCACCATTCAATGGCTTCCGGGCCCTCCAGTGTGGGTGGCACAGTGGCCTCTTCCCCTAGATAAACGGCAAAAGTTAAAGGAGATAATATCAGAACAACTGACCCCAGGGCATATGAGGCTGTCCCTGAGCCCTTGGGATAGTCCTGAATTTGTCATACAAAATGCCACAGGGAAATGGAGAATGTTACAGGACATAAGAAAGGTTAGTGAGCGGATGATTGCCGTTGGTACCCCATTGCAAGGGCTACCCTGGATCCCCTCCATCCCTCTGGATTTGGCTCTCATTGTGACTGACATCAAGGATTGCTTCTTTTCTATTCCCCTTGATCTCCAGGACTGCGAGAAGTTCACCTTCTCTGTTCCCTCTGTTAACTTCCTTGGGCCAGACCAAAGATATGGGTGGGTGGTGTTACCCCAGGGCATGGCTAACAGTCCAGCTTTTTGTCAGCATTATGTTTCACAAGTCCTGCAACCTCTTCAGACGTGATCAGACATAATTCTCTATGTTTACATGGATGATATGAATTAGGCCAAAATGGATATCTTCATAGTAGAGAAAAAGTTCTGCTGCTTGATTGACACTGGAGCGGATCAGACAATATTAAGGAAAGAGGAGGTTCCCCCACTATGGAAGCTGATTCCCGGACCTCAGTTATTGAGGGGGGGCGGGTGATACAAGGTCTGAAGAAACCAAGGATTGGCTTGCTTGGAAGGATGTAGATGGTACATCTTCCACCCTCATGGACAGCTCGTGCATTCCCTTTTGGACTATGGGATGGGTGTACACGTGAACTCACTCCATCTCTCTGACCTTTATCCTGATTGGCTCCTGCACAGTATATAAGCTGTGTGTACTTCCTCATTAAATGAGATCCTGCTTCAACTCATCTCCTTGGTGCTTCTGATTGTCCTCCAGCGAGGGAGGGCTGGGTGCGGGCCACCAGTCAACCTTTACCTGTCTTGGCTCGTCTTGGTCGGGGCGTGCTTTTCCTACTTCTCATGCTGGTGAGAGGAGATGGGGGGGCTAAAAACCCCAACAACTGAGGATATAGGGTTTCTCTGCAAAAGGTGCATCTCTCTCTCTCTTTCCCCAGGGAAGAAGGCTATCACAACTAACATAAAAGGCCTTATTGAAAGCCTTCCTTTACCAAAAACTAAGGAGGAGGTTCTCTCATTCCTGGTCTGGCAGGCTATCTGAGGGCATGGGTACCAAGTTACTCATTACTTGCCAGACCACTATTTGACCTAGCAAAGGGGGACAAGCATGAGCCCTTGTTACTTTCAGCTGCACCACACTTCAGTACCCTCCAGAAGGCCCTTTTACAAGCACCGGCTCTACACCAGCCAGATGTTAATAGGCCTCTTACTCTGTCTATGAAAACCAAGGGCAAGGCTTGGGGGTGCTGGGACAAATGTATGGGCCCACCTTTGCTCCAGTGGCATACCTCTCAAAACAGTTAGATCCAACGGTTCGGGAAGACAGTTGGCTTATCCCCATGACAGCCACCCCAATGAACAGCTCCTTATATCCAACCATTTGTGGTTCTAGAGCCCATTCATGAACCTCTCCTGGTTGGAAATCCATGCCTTTAGCGCATGGATATATGGCCTCCTGGCCCGCCTTCTCCAACCAACTGACCTCCCTCCCTCTAAACAACGCCCCTACTCAGCTGTAAGTAGCCAGAACGAGTACGGAGCCCCAAAATCAAAACAAAAAAGGGAGGAATGTTGGTAAAAATGGTACCCAAAGTGCTCCTCTTCCAGGAGTTCAGCTCCATGGTGCACCGAATGATGTGAACTACCACCTAAGTGGTGCGAACCATCATCTCCAATCCCTGAAGTGGCACGAACTGTGACCTCCAACCCTAGGAGACTCATACCCTGTCCTGCCCAGAGACAGATTCTTGGCCCATAAAGAAGTGATTGCCCATGGGGCTGGGGATGCGGCTCAAGTGGTAGCACACATGCCTGGCATGCATGGGGCACTGGGTTCGATGCTCAGCATCACATAAAAATTAAAAAGAGATTGTGTCCACCTGAAACTAAAAAATTAGTATTTTTAAAAAAAGAAGTGACAGCCCAGTCCCTCTGCACCCCCTCATCCTGCGTTGAACCCATAAACATCAACACCCTGCTCATGTCTCTGTCTCGCCTGCTTGACCCCCTTTCTCCTTTGTGACCGGCCGCTGTGTTCCCACTAAGATCTCCGACAGGTCAAGGGCTGTTTGGCTTCTTGAATTGGTGGAGCTTTTCTGCCACTCCTTGCAATCACCAGATAACTTCATGTGCTAAGAGGGCATAGAGACAAATTTTTTCCCAGACCAGCCTACTTTGACCAAGACAAAACAGGGCTCAGAAGAGTCCTTCTTTGACTTTGGAGCGTGCTATACCAAGCAGCTGCCTGGTTGATTGGGGACCCTGGTGCCTGTGCGTTTCCTGGTAAGCAGCTGGCATTGGAAAACACACATAAAGACTGCCAAGACGTCCTCCGGGCTCAGAGGGAAAAGGGAACCATCTCAGAATCTGTTCACCTTTGTGCAGAGGTCGGCCCAACCAAACTGCAAGGTTTCACGCGCCCCACAGCTTTAAAACTGGGACTGCAGCCCCAACCCCAGGGACACCATTCTCACGGGCATTTAAAAAAAATTTTTTTTAATATTTAGTTTTTAGGTGTAGATGGTTGTGGTGCTGAGGATCGAACCCGGGTCCCACTGGCATGAGGCGAGTGCTCTACCACTGAGCCACAATCCCAATCCCATCACAGGCAATTTTTAATTGTGGGAAAAAACAGCCACATGGCACAAGAAGGCGAGTCCAAGAAAAACGGGGCAGAAACTTCCGAGTTCACGCTGGTGGCGTTAAAGGACGAGAGGCCACATGACAAGGGAGGGAGAAAAGAAGCCAATAGGGCATCTGCCTGTCTCCATTTTTCCCTTCACTTCCGGCCTACTATCCTGCTGAAAGAGAACAAGTGTCGCACACTCTGATATCATCACAGCCGCTGGCGCCACTCAGGCAGTACTCTTATGACCAGTCCTGGTGATGGATTCAGCATCTGAAAGGGGACCCCAGTGGACTCCCACTAGGATCCATGGGCCATCACCCCAGGCACTGTAGGCTTAATTTGGGGGCAAAATAATTTGAAAGCGGCAATCCAAGTATGACCTGGAGTGATTGATTCTTATTTTCGAGGTGAGCTAACAGTCACTGTAAAATCAAAATATGCCATTCGGCTTGCTGCTAAAGACACACGAGCCCAATTAATGATGTGACCCTGGGATGGTGATGTGGCTCAACTGGTAGCACGCTCTCCTGGCATGCGTGCAGCCCAGGTTTGATCCTCAGCACCACTGAGGATGTTGTGTCCTCCAAAAAAATTAAAATAAATAAATAAATAAATTCTCTCTCTTTAAAAAAAAAAAATTAAAAAATGTGACCCTGTGGCTCCATGGACAGTTTGATTGACACCTCGATTTTGAGTCACCAGAATGAGTGTACTGGGCCCAAACAGTCCAGCAGGAGCACCCCCTACTGGAACTTAAAACTAATCATAAAAAATTCAAGGAATTATAGATACTGGGGCAGATAAATCTGTTTTGTTTCGCTGATTTTGGCCCCAAACCTGGACTTTACATATGGTGTCAGCCAACTTAGAAGGCAAAGGGCAGGTTTCTCACCCTGCCCAGAGTGCCCAATATCTTCGCTGGGAGGACCAAGATGGAAATACGGGAATTTTTAAGCCTTATGTATTAAACACCTTACAGGTAAATCTGTGGAGAAGAGATATCCCGAGCAGCTCTGGATTATTATTAGTAACTCCAAATGCTATCACGTCATTTGAGGAATTTCATCAAGGGTTTACTCCTAGGGATAGTAAAAGAAATTTACAGGACGAATATCAACTTATGACCCAGTCTTCTCAACAGAGATTAATTATTGCACCCAACCAAAATTTTTGGCAGGCACCCTGACTTTTTCCCTGGCCAAAAAGACAGCACAAAAGGTCATTTGGCTCATAGAAGAGCCAATTTGGGCTACTCAGTGGCCCCTGAAAGGGGAAAAACTTAACATAGCTCATATGTTAGTCAAAGAGCAGCTTCAAGCTGGTCATTTAGAGCCTACACTCAGCCCTTGGAACACACCCACTTTTGTAATTAAGAAAAATCAGGTAATTGGAGATTATTACATGACCTAAGGGCAATGAATCATGCAATTCAACCTATGGGGGCTCTACAAGCTGGGCTTCCTTCTCCCACAGCTATTCCTGTGAATTACAATTTGATAATAATAGATTTAAAATATTGTTTTTTCTCCACACATTTGCACACAGATGACTGTAAAAAATTTACTTTTAGTGTCCCAGAAATAAAGAACTAGTAAAAACACATTGCTGAAATGTATTACCTCAGGGAATGTACAATAGTCCGACTTCATGTCAAAATTCTGTAACCCAGGATATAATGCCGGTAAGGGAAAAATTTCACGATGCATATATTATTCATTTTATGAATGACATACTTCTAGCTCATGATAATTCAGAGGTACTTTGAAAAAAAATTTTGCCCAACTAGGGACTTCCTTCCCAGCAATGGGTTTGTGCATTGCACCTCAAAAGGTGCAAGAGATATCTCCTTTTATGTAGGTCATGTGATTAAAGGACATACAATCCATCCTCAAAACTCACAAATAAGAGTCAAGGAGTTGCACACCCTTAACGATTTTCCAAAATTATTAGGAGATATTAATTGGCTGAGGCCATCTTTAAAGCTAACTACTTCAGATTTGAGTCCTTTATTCTAGATATTACAGAGAGATCCTTCTCCAACTACTTCTTGTCAGCTCACGGTGGAGGGAAGAATGGCTTTTAGGAAAGTTGAAATTGCAATTAAGAATGTGCAGGCTACCAGAATTAATTCTCAAGAGCCTACATGTTTATTGATATTTCCAACTGCTCACACTCCTACAGGGGTGATTTGGCAAACACTGGGGGTTATTGAGTGGATTCATCTATCCCACTCTCCTCAAAAGTTATTAATTCCTTTTCATGATTTTGTTGCTCAATTAGTAATGAAAGGCAGAACAAGAATTTTATAGCTAGTTGGATCAGAACCTAATATATAATTATTCTATTTTCTGCTCAACAGAATGATTGGTTCTTCCAAACTTCTAATTTGTGGTGAGTAGCTTTTGCTGATTTTCCTGGTCAGATAGAAAGTCATTAACCTCGTGATAAAATTATTCAATTTGCATTAATGACACCATTTATTCTTTCCAAGGATTGTCATTGCACAACCAATAGATGGTGCACTAACCATGTTCACTGTTGGCTCAAGTTCAAGTAAAGCAGGTTTTTATAGTCATTTCTATACAGAGGTTATACAACCTCATATACTTTTGCCCAACAAGCAGAATTATAAGCTCTCATTTGTGCTTTAAGCTATTTTACAAATGAGCCCGTTAATATATATTCAGACAGCTTATATGCAATTGTAGTTACTATAAATATTGAAACTTCAGTTATTGGATATATGTCATCACAAGAGTTATTAAATTTATTTCATACCCTACAAAGGGCAAATGCAAAAGCACCCATGTTTTGTTGGCCACATATGGGCCCACACTAATCTTCCATGGCCTCTAACATCAGGTAATGATGAGAATGATAAATTGGTTGTTATTTGTCAGCAAACGTCTTTGTATGACTTTGCACAAGTTTTGTATTCTTTTTTTCAGAGGGAGAGAGAGAAAGAGAGAGAGAGAGAGAGAGAGAGAGAGAGAGAGAGAGAGAAAGAGAGAGAATTTCTTAATATTTATTTTAGTTTTTGATGGACACAACATCCTTATTCGATTTTTATGTTGTAGTGCATGACAGCGAGTGCGCTACCACTTGAGCCACATCCCCAGCCCCAAGCTTTGTATTCTTTACATCATCAAAATGCTTCTGGCTTACATAAAAAATTATTTTAGGGGCTGGGGATGTGGCTCAAGCGGTAGCGCGCTCACCTGGCATGCGTGCGGCCCGGGTTCGATCCTCAGCACCACATACCAACAAAGATGTTGTGTCCACCGAGAATTAAAAAATAAATATTAAAAAAAATCTCTCTCTCTCTCTCTCTCTCTCTCTCTCTCTCTCTCTCTCTCTCTCCTCTCTCACTCTCTCTTTAAAAAAAATTATTTTAACCAGAGAACAAGTTTGTCAAATGTATGTCACTTCCCCAAGTGTGTAATATGTGTACACACTCCATCTTTACCATCAGGGGTAAATCCCCGTGGATTAAAACCAAATCAATTATGGCAAGTGGATGCAACTCACATTCCTCAATTTGGTAAGCAATGTTATGTACATGTGATTGTAGATACTTATTCTAGATTTATCATTGCCATGGCCCGTACAAAAAAAAAAAAAAAAATACTCAGCATGTTATTTCTCATTGTTTAGCTGCTTTTGCAGTATCAGGATGTCCTTTACAGATTAAAACTGATAATGCACCAGCTTAGGTAAGCTCTACTTTCCAACAAATTTGCCAAGAGTTTCGGATACACCATAAAGCAGGTATTCCTTATAACCCCCAAGGTCAAGCCATTGTGGAATGAGCTCATTTATCTATTAAGCTACAGTTACAAAAACTAAGAAGGATAGAGATCGGACTGTGACTGCCCAAAAGAACCTCAATCAAGCTCTGTTTGTTATAAAATTTTCTAACTTGTGACTCACGAGATCATACTGCAGCTGAGTGCCATCTGTCTTCCACAGCAACAGGCCCTTGAGGCTGAGTTTGGTGGAAGGACTTCCAGACTGCTCAATGGAGAGGACCAGATCCAGTGAGGATGTGGGGCAGAGGTCATGCTGGTATTTTGCCTAAAGGTGCTTTTTGTCCTATTTGGGTACCTGAATGCACTACCAGGCATGAAGGACTTAGAACCAAGATTCAAATGACGGAAGATCGACCCAGAGGAGTCTTTCCTCAAAAAGAAGAAACCTCGGAGAAAGAGAAGAGAGGCCCAGAAAAATCACATGAAGAAACTGATCTCGTGGAGGGACCGAAGGAAATTGATGTTCCGAGCTACACCGATGATTCCATTCCAAGGGAGAAATAAAAATCCAATGATGATGCTCGCTGCAGGAATAGCCCTATTGGGCCATCAGGTAAAGGGGAGTCAGGGAGACAATTCCTGGACCTATTTTCCAGATCCACCTCTAGTACACCCAGCAGTGAAAATGGAGAGTCCATCCCAGTACTTACTAGTAGTGACTCTCATATGATGGAGGATTTACAGACACTCATCTTACTCCCAACCACGTGACTGGATTTAATTATTCTGGCTCTAGTGCCCAACTACCCTTTTGTTGGTCCCATGATAAAGCATGATGGCTGTCTAAAAGTGTCATCTCAGGAAAAGACCTTCAGTGAAAGATGTTTGGTGCTTAATTGCTACCTCAGAATTCTTACATTTTACTGACAAACCTTTACTGGAATTTATTAGCAAAAACTCTAAGGAAGGCTCTTGTTATGGCTTACAAGTCTGTGTTCAATCTCCTTACGAATTAATTATTGGAAATGTAAAAGTTAAATGGAAACATGATAGATACCTTATAGTAAATGTAATTTAACTAACTGTATCACCAGATATCGTAGAGGAAAAGGAACCCTGATGCTCCACCAGCCCTCTTTGTCTCATTGCCAGCTAGTATTTCTGAGCCATGGTAGGCTGATGCTGGTTTTCGAGTCTCACAACAAATACACGTCCAGAGAGTGAGATGGAAACATGCTCTTGGAATCTTAGTAGTGGGAGTTGTGGCTTTGGTTTCCTTTTTTGCTTCAATGGTCACAGCTTTGGTGGCCATATCCGAAATATTCAACATGCACATTTTCTTAATAATTTGGCTCAAAATACTTCCAAGGCTCTTCATAATCAAAAAAATACTGATAAAATGGTTGGGACCAAGCTAAACGCCTTAGAGGCAACTGTTGTAGATATTGGTAATGAACTTTCAGCTTTGAAGTTCAAGGGAACACTTAAATGTCATGCTAGCTCTAAGTATGTGTGTTACTGGGGCCAAATAGAATGCTTCCCAAGGGGATTGGGAGAAGGTTTAAAACCATTTATTGGATATAACAACAGCTTGAATCTTTGAGAGGTCCCTCATTATATTCAAGATATCCAAACAAGATTGCTTTTTCGGATCTCACGTCCTTAGCTCATCAATTATTAAAAGAATCAAACGGCTTCAACCCTGGAAACACTCTAGACACGCTGCGTGGTCTATTCCTGAGCTGTTCTCTTTCCTACTAATTCTCTTTTGTGCTGTAATTGTAGAATGGTGAGCCTTCAGAATAAGGATGCTGGGACTCAAAAAAGTGAATCATCACCTGTTTTCAAAGAAAAGGGAGGAATATGGGTGTGGCAACCACGTCACGTGACCAGCATCCTCTTTCCGACTGGTGAGGCTCTGTTGGTCACTTCCTGTCATCTGGCCACATTGGGTCTCAATCTCCCCAATATCTCACAAGATCTAAAATGTCACAACATAGGATCCAACATGGTGACCAGCGGGGAGGTAGCACTTTCAATACCTCCACAATAACGAGGTCAGAGAGACACATTAATACGATTAGATTCTACCTGCTGAGAAACTTCTAGCAAAATTCCACTGAAGAGAGACCAGCCAGGAATTAGTAAGATTTTTGGAGGTAACATTTTGCCCCAGAAGAGTGAATCTCCGCCACGCAACACAGAGGTCCAGATCCGCCGGCCCGGCCACCATCTGCCACCCGCCTGCGTGGAGGCCCCGGCCCGCACGACCCGGCGACTGGCGGGGGCGGGGCGGGCTCGCAGGACTTGGCGACCAGCCTCTGAGCTACAGGTACTCTAGAAAGAGGTCTCTAGCCAAGTCTTCATGAAATAGCGAACCGGAACTAAAACCAACCAGAGACAGACTAGTCCCACCCCTCCCTTCGGACACTCTGGCAAGGAGCCTGGGGCGGTGACATCACTGGAGTACGGCCAACGGAATTCCTTCCCAGTGGAATCCACTTTAGCAAGTGTGTGACTCCAACCCCCTCCAGATACAAGCAGCCAGGAAACCTCGAGAATCTCTCCTGGGGCGTGTCTGTAGGGAAGCAGAGGGGATTCCCGATCCCCAACTCCCCTTACCACCAGTGGCGATATCCAAGATCTTAGCTGCCAGTTTCCGGGGGCGTGCCCACCAAAGGGGTCTGGAAAAATTAAACTGTTGGTTCCCAGATCACCGCACCACAGCACTGGGGCTTAGATGAATGAAAGAGAGAGTGCTCAGTTGTTCAGGAAATAGGACACACGGTGGGGCCACAAGTGTAACCAGATCCTTGGGGAACCACCTCCAGTGAACAGGACCTGGCTGGGTGGTGGGCAGGAGGAAGGGGGGGAGGGGCCAGAGAAATGATACGGCTCTGGACTAACAGGATTAAGAGACTCACAGGACCCGCCTTACAGGGATTTTTGTGGGCACATAGAGAGCAGAAGCTCGGCTTGGAGGGCACAGCTCCGCCTACTGGAAGAGAAGAAAATGGATCTCTAACACTACAATTTTTTTTCTTTTTCTCTCTTTGTTCTTTTCTCCCCTTTTCCTTCTTTCTTTCTTTCCCATTTCAAGTTTTATTGTTCTTTTCATTCTCCTCTAACCTATCTATCTCTCTCTCCTTCTTTCTTTTTGAGAGCACCCTCCTTACCCTACCCCCCAACTTTCATCCCAAGCATTACATCTTCCATTACGTGTAATTGTCTAAATGCAAATAGGTGAAGGTTTCGAGGCTATATATAGGGCTCCTAAATACCTAGCTACTACCAAACACCCTGATCCAATCACCTCTTAGTATCCCCCTTCAGTAGAGCATTCTTCTAAAGTAGGCAAGACATACTAACCCTCATAACATCATAGCACCTAACCTAAACATAAAGTCCCAAGAACAAACAACAAATCACTATATGCATACAGAATCCAGAAGCCTATTATGAATTGAATGAATCAGCTTTAAAATACAATAAAGCCCAACATTTCTAGGCATAGTCTCCCACCACAAAGGAGAGACAACAGAGATATACAAAACCAAAAAAAATTTATAGGAGAAATCAGAAACACAGCAGTCAAACAGAGCTGCAAAGTAACGTGAACAACATGAAAAAAAAAAAACAAGGGAAAAAAAGGATTACAAACAATGCAGCACAACTTAAATCTACAGGAGGACCTAGAAGCATCAGAAACATGGACAGGGAAAGAACTCAAGGCATACATAACTCAGATGGAATGGAATATTAGAGAAGACATGAGACAACAAGTCCAAACAATGAAAGTATATTTTGAAAGCGAATTAAACAAATAAATTCAAATAGCAAAGAATGAGCTTTACCAGGAGATAGAGATTTAAAAAAAATCAAACAGTTATCCTAGAAATGCAGGAAACCATAAACCAAATTAAAAACTCAAACGAGAATATTACAAATAGACTAGATCAAGTAGAAGTCAGAACATCAGATAATGAAGACAAAGTTTATCAACTTGAAAAGAATATAGTCAACACAGAAAGTATGCTTAAATCTCATGAGCAATCTATCCAAGAGATATGGGATGTCATAAAAAACCAAACTTGAGAGTCACTGGGATAGAAGAAGCTATGCAAGTTCAAACCAAAGGAATGGACAACCTATTAAATGAAATAATCCTAGAAAACTTCCCAGATATGAAAGATGGAATCGATTGCCAAATCCTGGAAGCTTACAGGACCCCAAACATTCAAAACCATAATAGACCAACTCCAAGACACATAATTATGAAGATATCCAACATACAGAACAAGGAGAGAATATTAAAAGCTAGGAGAGAAAGAAGGCAGATTACATTCAGGGGTAAACCAGTTAGGGTAACGGCTAATTTTTCATCACAGACATTGAAAGTGAGAAGACCCTCAAACAACGTATTTCAAATGCTGAAAAATAATGGATTCCAACCAAGAATACTGTATCCAGCAAAATTAAACTTCAGATTTGACAATGAAATTAAAATCTTTCACGATAAACAAAAGTTAAAAGAATTTGCAGCCAGAAAACCAGCACTGCAAGGCATTTTGAGCAAAATACTACAAGAAGAGGAATTGAAAAATAGCACCCAAAACTAACAGTGGGAGGTATCTCAGGAAAGGGGGAGAAAAATAACCAAAGAGGAAAAACTAGCCAAACTAAAATGAATAAATAAATAAATAAATAAATAAACATGACTGGAAGTACAAACCATATTTCAATAGTAACCTTAAATGTTAATGGCTTAAATTCACCAATCGAGAGACATAGGCTAGTAACCTGGATTAAAAAAAACAGATCCAACAATATGCTGCATTCAGGAGACTCATATGATAGGAAAAGACATACACAGGCTGAAGGTGAAAGGTTGGGAAAAATCATACCACTCACATGGCCCTCAGAAGCAAGCAGCAGTGGCCATACTCATATCAAATAAAATCAACTTCAAACATAAGTTAACCAAAAGGAATAAAGAAGGACACTATATACTGTTAAAAGGAACCATGCACCAACAAGACATAGCAATTATCAATATGTATCCACCAAATAATGGTGCTGCAACATACATGAAACAAACTCTCCTCAAGTTCAAGAGTCAAATAGACCACAACACAATAATTATGGGTGACTTCAACACACCGCTGTCTCCATTAGACAGATCCTCCAGACAATAGCTGAATAAAGAAACTATAGAACTCAATAACACAATCAATAACCTAGACTTAACCAACATATATAGAATATATCAACCATCAACAAGTGGATACACGTTCTTCTCAGTAGCACATGGATCTTACTCAAAGATAGACCATATACTATGCCATAGGGCAACTGTTAGTAAATATAAAGGTGTGGAGATAATACCATGCACCTTATCTGATCATAATGGAATGAAACTGGAAATCAATGTTTAAAAAAGGAAGGAAAAATCCTGCATCACCTGGAAAATGAACAGTATGTTACTTAATGATCAATGGGTTAGAGAAGACATAAAGGAGGAAATAAAAAAATTCTTAGAGATAAATGAAAATACAGACACAACATATCAGATCTATGGGACACAATGAAAGCAGTTTTAAGAGGAAAATTCATTTCCTGGAGTTCATTCCTCAAGGAAAGAAAAATCCAACAAATAAATGAACTCGCACTTCATCTCAAAACCCTATAAAAGGAAGAGCAAACCAACAGCAAATGTAGTAGAAGACAAGAAATAATTAAAATCAGAGGGGAAATCAACAAAATTGAACAAAAAATAACATTGAAAAAATTGATAAAACTAAAAGTCGGTTCTTTGAAAAAATAAATAAGATTGACAGACCCTTAGCCATGCTAATGAAGAGAAGAAGAGAGAGAATTCAAATTATTAACATATGGGATGAAAAAGGCAATATCACAACGGACACCACAGAAATACAGAAGACAATTAGAAAGTATTTTGAAACACTATATTCCAATAAAATAGAAGATAGTAAAAATATTGAAAAATTTCTTAAGTCATATGATCTGCCCAGATTGAGTCAGGAAGACACACACAATTTAAACAGACCAATAACAAAGGAAGAAATAGAAGAAGCCATCAAAAGACTACCTACCAAGAAAAGCCCTGGACTGGATGGGTATACAGCGGAGTTTTACAAAACCTTCAATGATGAATTAATACCAATACTTTTCAAGCTATTTCAAGAAATTGAAAAAGAAGGAGCTCTTCAAAATTCATTCTATGAGGCCAACATCACCCTGATCCCAAAATCAGACAAAGACACTTCAAAGAAAGAAAACTACAGACCAATATCTCTAATGAACTTAGATGCAAAAATTCTCAATAAAATCCTGGCAAATCGAATACAAAAGCATACCAAAAAAATTGTGCACTATGATCAAGTAGGATTCATCCCTGGGATGCAAGGATGGTTCAATATACGGAAATCAATAAATGCTATTCACCACATCAATAGACTTAAAGATAAGAACCATATGATCATCTTGATAGATGCAGAAAAAGCATTCGACAAAGTACAGCATCCCTTTATGTTCAAAACACTAGGAAAACTAGGATTAACAGAAACTTACCTCAACATTGTAAAAGCTATATATGCTAAGCCTCAGGCTAGCATCATTCTAAATGGAGAAAAACTGAAGGCATTCCCTCTAAAATCTGGAACAAGACAGGGATGCCCTCTATCACCACTTCTATTCAATTTAGTTCTTGAAATAGTAGCCAGAGCAAGTATACAGACAAAAGAAATTAAAGGCATAAAAATAGGAAAAGAAGAACTTAAATTATCACTATTTGTGGATGATATGATAATATACCTAACAGACCTAAAAGGGTCTACAAAGAAACTGCTAGAGTTAATAAATGAATTCAGCAAAGTGGCAGGATATAAAATCAACACGAATAAATCAAAGGCATTCCTGTATATCAGCAACAAAACTTCTGAAATGGAAATGAGGAAAACCACTCCATTCACAATATCCTCAAAGAAAATAAAATACTTGGGAATCAACCTAACAAAAGAGGTGAAAGATTTATACAATGAAAACTACAGAACCCTAAAGAGAGAGATAGAAGAAGATCTTAGAAGATGGAAAAATATACCCTGTTCATGGATAGGCAGAACTAACATCATCAAAATGGTGATATTACCCAAAGTTCTCTACAGGTTTAATGCGATGCCAATCAAAATCCCAACGGCATTTCTTGTAGAAATAGATAAAGCATGAAATTCATATGGAAAGACAAAATACCCAGAAGAGCAAAAGAAATTCTAAGCAGGAAGTGTGAATCTGGAGGTATAGCGATACCAGATTTCAAACTGTACTACAGAGCAATAGTAACAAAAACAGCATGGTACTGGTACCAAAACAGGCAAGTGGACCAATGGTACAGAATAGAGGACACAGAGACCAACCCACAAAATTACAACTTTCTTATATTTGATAAAGGGGCTAAAAGCATGCAACGGAGGAAGGATAGCATCTTCAACAAATGGTGCTAGGAAAACTGGAAATCCATATGCAACGAAATGAAGCTAAACCCCTTTATCTCACCATGCACAAAAGGTAACTCAAAATGGATCAAAGAGCTTGATATCAAATCAGAGACTCTGCACCTGATAGAAGAAAAAGTTGGCTCCGATCTACATATTGTGGGGTCGGACTCCAAATTCCTTAATAGAACGCCCATAGCACAAGAGTTAATAACAAGAATAAACAAATGGGACTTACTTAAACTAAAAAGTTTTTTCTCAACAAGAGAAACAATAAGAGAGGTAAATAGGGAGCCTACATCCTGGGAACAAATTTTTACCCCCCACGCCTCAGATAGAGCCCTAATATGCAGAATATACAAAGAACTCAAAAAATTAAACAATAAGATAACAAATAACCCAATCAACAAATGGGCCAAGGACCTGAACAGACACTTCTCAGAGGAGGACATACAATCAATCAACAAGTACATGAAAAAATGCTCACCATCTCTAGCAGTCAGAGAAATGTAAATCAAAACCACCCTAAGATACCATCTCACTGCAGTAAGATTGGCAGCCATTATGAAGTCGAACAACAATAAGTGCTGCTGAGGATGTGGGGAAAAGGGTCCACTTGTACATTGCTGGTGGGACTGCAAATTGGTGTGGCCAATTTGGAAAGCAGTTTGGAGATTCCTGGGAAAGATGGGAATGGAACCACCATTTGACCCAGCTGTTGCCCTTCTTGGACTATTCCCTGAGGACCTTAAAATAGCATAGTATAGGGATACTGCCACATCAATGATCATAGCAGCATAATTCACAATAGCTAGACTGTGGAACCAACCTAGATGCCCTTCAGTAGATGAATGGATAAAAAAATGTGGCATTTATACACAATGGAGTATTACACAGTACTGAAAAATGTCAAAATCATGGAATTTGCAGGGAAATTGATGGCATTAGAAAAGATTATGCTAAGTGAAGCTACCAATCCTTAAAAAAACAAATGCCAAATATCTCCTTTGATATAAGGAGAGCAACTAAGAATGGAGCAGGGAGGAAGAGCATGAGGAAAAGATTAACATTAAACAGAGACGAGTGGGGGGAGGAAAAGGGAGAGAGAGGGGAAATTGTATGGAAATGGAAAGAGACCCTCAATGTTACACAAAATTACATATAAGAGGTTGTGAGGAGAATTGGGGGGGAAACAAGGGAGATAATTGAACAACAGCAGATGAGGTAGAGACGGAAGATGGGAGGGGAGGAGAGGGGGGATAGTAGGGGATAGGAAAGGTAGCAGAATACAACAGTCACTAATATGGCATTATGTAAAAATGTGAATGTGTAACTGATGTGATTCTGCAATTTGTATTTGGGGTAAAAATGGGAGTTCATAACCCACTTGAATCAAATGTATGAAAGATGATATGTCATGAGCTTTTTAATGTTTTGAACAACCAATAAAAAAATGAATTTCAATGTAATCCACTGTTGTGTATTTAAAAAAAAATAAAATTAAAAAAAATAAATGAGTGCAAAAATAACACTTAGAACCAAACAAACATTGATGCTGAATGACTACAAGACTCCATTTTTAATTGCTATCAGAAAATACCTAAGGCTGAGTAGTTTGTGATTAAAAAGTCCTTTAGGCCAGAATTTTAGAGTCTGAGAGTTCATGAAAAAGGGATCCCATCCACTTGGATTCTGGGGAGTACCCACTTTGCTCTATTCCAGCATGATGACTGTCATCAGAGTGGGGACAAGTGGAAGAGGAAAGATCATATGGACCAATACGAGCCACAGAGCAGAGAGGGGCAGTCTTGATTTTTCATAACAACTCATTTTCTCAAAAACTCATTCCAAGAGAGTAGTATCCATTCCTCCTGAGGTTGGTTTCCCCAGTGACTGAATTAACACCCAGTAGACAGCACATTTGAAAGTTTCCCCTGCCTCAGTGCTACCATAATGAGGACAAAGTGTCCAAAGCATAAGCTCATTTGGGGACAAGTGATATCCAAGCCATAGAAGACACACAATTCATGAAGTTATAGTCTATGGCAAAGATAAAAACCAGGACTAAGGGACAAATCTGTAAGATTAGCAAAACTTTTCTATACTATTGAAATGAATTTGGCATGATTAGAAAACTGATTGTCATAAATTTAAGGTGTTAGAGTTCCCAAAACAGTCACTAAGAAAAAACTAAAACATGTGCCAAAAGAAGAAAATAAAATAAAAATGGTACACAAGAAAAATGAATCATTAATAGGCAATAGTGGGAAAATTGATGAACCAAAAACATATAGGTAGAAAACAAGTGGCAACATAGAAGAAGCATTTTGTTCACCACTATTACTTTTTTCATTACTATTACTGCATATAGATCCAATTTGTTCCAATTTGTTGTAAAACCTGAACACCAGCATCAGCATACCATGGCTCTGAAATTTTGGCTGGTAGTAAGACAAAGGAAGACTAGTGAAGGATTAATATTCCTTTCCCTCTGTTATATCTAGTGATGCAATTAGGTAAATTGCACTTTTTATAGGCTACAAGATATTTATCATCCTTTCTCTTAACATTCACATTTCCAGTAATTAAAGCATAAGGAGATTGAACACAGGCCTGCAGGCCATACCAGGAACCCTCTTTATACCCACTGCCTACAAAGTCAGGCATTGGGCTGTCAGAATAATATAGGAAATATGAGGCTGTAAATTAAGCAAACATCTTTTTGGATACCACCTTCACTGAAAGTTAGGATATTACCAACAAAACTTACAGGGATCATGGCATCCTTAAGTGATTGTCTTTTGTCAATTTTGGAGACCAGTCTAAAATCTATCCACTATTTCTAGAACATTTTTGTTGTACTGGCAAGACATCTGCACAGTCTATCCATTTAGGAAATGTGCCAAATTCTATTGCAGAATGATTAGGACAGTAAAGTATTGGCAGATGTTCTGTGGCAATGACTGGTTTGTTAGAGAAAGTCCCATTTTAATAACTGTTTGGACATATTCTTTAGAGTCCCAGGGTCCAGTAAGATTGGCTCATCTAGACACCCCATATGCTGCCTTTCAGTCAAAAGATACCCCTGGATGGCCAGTATGCTTATCATAGGACCAATATATACGTAGTTGTCCACTGTAACCAGTATAACTAAATCCAGTCACAAGGATGGGTGTAATCTGAGTATTTGTAAAACCACACATTACATGAGTATCATTGGTAAATACTGGGATGGATTCTCTGGTCCATACCACTGGGTGTACCAAAGATTGGTCTGAAAAATATGTCCAATTGATTTCTCCCTGGACCTCATTTACAGGACAGCTCAACAGAGCTAACATGGCCACAAACATTGTGGCTGCAGACATAGTTCCTCCTTGTGTCAAACTATCTGTTCAGGTTGTAGCATTGTTTCCATGATGGTAGATTCAACATTCAGTCTCTCTGGGCCTTCTTCATCCTCTTCCTACTTTGTAGCTTTCACTTCCTGCTGAGGGTCAGGGCTGACATCTCTGGATCGATCTTCAGTCATCTGAACCTCAGTTCTAGGTCCTCCATGTCTGATAGAAAATTCACACACCCGAATAGGATGAGAGGCACCTTCTGGGAAAACACAAGATGACCTCTACCCCACATTATCACTTAATCTGATCCTTTCAGTTGTTATGTTTGTAAATCATTCCACCAAACTGGGACCAAGGAATCTGTTGCCGTGGAAGATGTGTCTTTCAGCTGCAGTATGACTTTCAGTGTCACAATTTTAAGAAAATGAAAACAAAGCTTGATTAACATTATTTTGTCAGGCCTTATCCCCCGCTTTTATGTAATTGTAGCTTAATAGGTAAATGAGCTCATTCTACAATGGCTGGACCTTGAGGCTTATGGGGAATACCTGTTTTATGATCAATACAAATTTGATGGCAAAACTGCTGGAAAGAAAAATTAGTATAAGCTGGAGTATTATCAATTTTAATCTGTAAAGCACATCCTAATGCTGCAAAAGCAGCTAGAAAGTGAGAAATAACATGCTGAGTATTTTCTCTTACACAGGCAGTGGCAAAAATAAATCTAGAGTAAGTATCAACAATAACATGAACTTAACACTGTTTGCCAAATTGACAGATTTGAGTTACATCCATTTGCTATAACTGATTTGGTCATAAACCATGGGATTAACCTCAGTTGGTGAAGATAAAATATGTAAAAAACATTGTGAGATTTGATGAACAATTTGACAAGTTTTTCCCCAGGAATATTAAATGTTTTATGTAAAGTAGAAGCATTCTGATGAGGTAAAGAATGTGAGGCTTGTGCAAAATCATATGAAGATATTTATTCACAAACAGCAACAAATTTATCAATCTTATCATTACCTGATTCTAAAGGACTTGGAAGATTAGAATGTGCCCTTATATGGCTAATGAAACATGGATGGTGACACATTTGAATTGTATTTTGTAAGCTCTGAAACAGATTAAATAACTCTTGCATTGGTGTGTTCCCTGTAGTTGATGTTTCAATATTTTTTGTGACTCCAACTGCAATATAAATATCAGAATGAATATGGATTGACTTGTTTGCAAAATGAATTAAAGCACAAATGAGAGCTTAAATTTCTGATCATTCTGCAGAAGTATATGATGTCTGTATTACCTCTGTATGAACATGGCTATAGAAACCTGCTTTTCCTGAACTTGATCCATTAGCAAATATTGTTAGTGCTACAACTATTGGTTAAGCACATACAATTTTGGGGAAAAGTAATTGTAGTCACAAGAGCAAACTGAATAATTTTATCATGAAGGTAATGGCTTTACATTTGACCAGTGGTAAAGTGCTCCTGGGTAAAACCCGCAATACAAGACAAAACAAGAAAATAAAAACAATAAAGAAAACAGCTGGAGAACTACACAACTGTCAGATAAAATCAGCTATAACAGAAATTGTTAGAGGCAAGAACATCATATATACTTGTAATTACATATATTAATGTATATATATATATATATATATATATATATATATATATGCATATTTATGGTAAAAATTAAAATATATAATACATATCAATAGAGTGGGCAATCTCACAAACTAAGTTATAAATGTATACATGTCAAAAAACAGTGTTGCAAAATATGTGAATTGAAAACTATCAGGATTAGAGAAAGAAACATTTCTACAAAAAGGGGGTGGATAATTTGTGATATCCCATCCCACATGTATAATTGCACATGTTAGCAGATTTTTAAATTTTCTGTTTTTTTTTATTTTTTTAAAAAAAATAAATTTCATTGTAGTTGCAAAAGATACTTGTCCTGATTTCCGTGCTTTTAAATTTATTAACATTTTTATGGCTTTAAAATGGCAAATTCTGTACAATGTGTCCTACACACTGGAGTAAAATGTGTATTCTACTCTTTTTGTGGCAGGATATTCTGTATATTCAAGAAAGAATGAAATGACTAGTACAAAGTCCATGAAAACGAGACGTCTTGAACTACACTAGGTCTAGAGGACTATACATCCCTGTCTTGTTCAGGATTTTAGAGGGAATGCCTTCAGTTTTTCTCCATTTAGAATGATGCTAGCCTGAGGCTTAGCATATATAGCTTTTACAATGTTGAGGTAAGTTTCTGTTAATCCTAGTTTTCCTAGTGTTTTGAACATAAAGGGTTGCTGTACTTTGTCGAATGCTTTTTCTGCATCTATCAAGATGATCATATGGTTCTTATCTTTAAGTCTATTGATGTGGTGAATAACATTTATTGATTTCCGTATATTAAACCATCCTTGCATCCCAGGGATGAATCATACTTGATCGTGGTGCACAATTTTTTTGATGTGTTTTTGTATTCGATTCACCAGAATTTTATTGAGGATTTTTGCATCTAGGTTCATTAGAGATATTGGTCTGTAGTTTTCTTTCTTTGAGGTGTCTTTGTCTGGTTTCGGAATCAGGGTGATGTTGGCCTCATAGAATGAATTTGGAAGAGCTCCCTCTTTTTCTATTTCCTGAAATAACTTGAAAAGTATTGGTATTAATTCTTCTTTAAAGGTTTTGTAAAACTCCGCTGTATATCCATCCGGTCCTGGGCTTTTCTTGGTTGGTAGTCTTTTGATGGCTTCTTCAATTTCATCCATTGATATTGGTCTGTTCAAATTGTGTGTATCCTCCTGAATCAGTCTGGGCAAATCATATGACTTAAGAAATTTATCGATGTCTTCACTATCTTCTATTTTATTGGAATATAGGTTTTCAAAATAACTTCTAATTGTCTTCTGTATTTCTGAAGCGTCTGTTGTGATATTGCCTTTTTCATCCCATATGTTAGTAATTTGAGTTCTCTCTCTTCTTCTCTTCGTTAGCATGGCTAAAGGTGTGTCGATCTTATTTATTTTTTCGAAGAACCAACTTTTAGTTTTGTTAATTTTTTCAATAGTTTCTTTTGTTTCAAATTCATTGATTTCTGCTCTGATTTTAATTATTTCTTGTCTTCTGCTACATTTGCTGTTGTTTTGCTATTCCTTTTCTAGAGCTTTGAGATGAAGTGTGAGCTCATTTATTTGTTGTTTTTTTTTCTTTTTTTGAGGAATGACCACCAGGCGATGAATTTTCCTCTTAAAACTGCTTTCATTGTGTCCCATAGATTCCGATATGTTGTGTCTGTATTTTCATTTATCTCTAAGAATTTTTTGATTTCCTCCTTTATGTCTTCTGCAACCCATTGATCATTCAGTAACATATTGTTCATTTTCCATGTGATGTAGGATTTTTCCTTCCTTCTTTTATCATTGATTTCCAGTTTCATTCCATTATCAGATAAAATGCCAGGTATTATCTCCACCCCTTTATATTTACTGAGGGTTGCCCTATGGCATAATATATGGTCTATTTTTGAGAAGGATCCATGTGCTGCTGAGAAAAAAGTATATCCATTTGATGATGGTTGATATATTCTATATATGTCAGTTAAGTCTAGGTTGTTGATTGTGATATTGAGTTCTATAGTTTCTTTATTCAGCTATTGTCTGGAGGATCTGTCTAATGGAGACAGCGGTGTGTTGAAGTCACCCATAATTATTGTGTTGTGGTCTATTTGATTCTTGAACTTAAGGAGAATTTGTTTTATGAATGTCGCAGCACCATTATTTGGTGCATAAATATTGATAATTGTTATGTCTTGTTGGTGCATGGTTCCTTTTAACAGTATATAATGTCCTTCTTTATCCCTTTTGATTAACTTAGTCTTGAAGTGGATTTTATTCGATATGAGGATGGCCACCCCTGCTTGCTTACGAGGACCATGTGCATGGTATATTTTTTCCCATCCTTTCACCTTCAGCCTGTGTATGTCTTTTCCAATCAGATGTGTCTCCTGGAGGCAGCATATTTTTGGATTTGTTTTTTTAATCCATGATACCAGCCTATGTCACTTTATTGGAGAGTTTAAGCCACTAACATTCAGAGTTACTATTGATATATGGTTTGTACTTCCAGCCATGTTTGATTATTTATCCTATTTTTAACAAATTTAGTTTGTTTCTCCATGATTATCTTTCCCCTTGCCCTCTGTCTTTACCAAGGCACTTCCTACTGATGGTTTTGGTTATTGTTTTTCATTTCTTCCTCGTGTAGTGTTTTGCTCAAAATGCTTTGCAATGCTGGTTTTCTGGCTGCAAATTCTTTTAACTTTTGTTTATCATGAAAGATTTTTATTTCGTTGTCATACCTGAAGCTTAATTTTGCTGGATACAGAATTCTTGGTTGGCATCCATTGTCTTTCAGTGTTTGAAATACATTGTTCCATGACCTTCTTGCTTTCAGTGTCTATGATGAAAAATCCATTGTTAACCTTATTGGTTTACCCCTGAATGTAATCTGTCTCCTTTCTCTTGTAGCTTTTAATATTTTCTCTTTGTTCTGTATATTGGATATCTTCATAACAATGTGTCTTGGCGTTGGTCTACTGTGATTTTGTGTGCTCGGTGTCCTGTATGCATCTTCAATTTGTATATTTGTTTCCTTTTTTTATTTCTGGAAAGTTTTCTGTAATTATTTCATTCAGCAGGTTACTCATTCCCTTGGTTTGAATCTCTGTACCTTCTTCTATCCCGATGACTCGTAAGTTTGTTTTTTTTTATGTTATCCCATAACTCTTGGATGTTTTTCTTGTGATTTTTTACCAGCCTTTCTGAGTTGGCTAGACTCTTTTCAAGATGATATATTTTGTCTTCATTATCTGATGTTCTGGCTTCTACTTGCTCCACTCTGTTATTGATACTCTCAATTGATTTTTTAATTTGGTTTATCATTTCCTTCATTTCTAGAATTATTGCTTGATTATTTTTTATAATCTCTATCTTCTGATAAAGATGCTTAACTTCTTCTTTTATCTGTTTATGTAATTCATTCTCAATGTGTTCTTTCACTGCTTGAATTTGCTGTCTTGTATCCTCTTTAAGGTTCCATTCCATCTGTCTAAGGTGTTCCTTGAGTTCTTTATATGACCATTTTTCTGATGACTCTAGGTCCTCCTGAATATTTAGGCTGTCCTGCATTGTTTGTACTTCTTTTCTTCCTTGATTTTTGAAGCTGCTCATGTTACTTCTTGTTCTGTTTGACTGATGAGTTACAGTTTACTCTTATAAATTTATTAGATGCTTGGGAGGAAAGGTATTAGAAGGGAAGCGAAGAAGTCACTAAAGACAATCAGAGTAAGCAGGTAGAATTCAAGGAATGGGGGATAAGATAATTGAAAAAAATGAAAAGACAAAAGAAGAAAAAAATAGGTAATAGAAAAAGAAAAAAAATTAAAATAATAAAAAAATTAAAATTAAAATTAGAAGAAAAAAATTAAAAAAAATGTAAAAAAAATTTAAAAAAACAACAAGAAAGAAAAATGAAAATGAAAGAAAATCCCAAATCAAAAAAAAGAGAAAAGAAAAAAAGAAAAAAAAAAACCTAATAAATGCAGTCTTAGAATTTGATTAACTTCTCTTCCAGTAGGTGGCGCTGTGCCCACCAGGTCAAGTTTCTCCTGTCAATACGCGGGAACCAATCACTGTGCAGCAGCTCCTCCCAGACTGGGCGAGTCTCCAATCCTGAGTGCCTAGGGCCTCCTCTTGTGTCTAGTCACTTTCCACTTTTCCTCTAGTCTGGCCCCTCTCACGGGTGCCGCAAATTTTACTTGCCCTCCGGTAGCCACGCCCTCAGTAGCTGGTGCAAGAGACCTCAGCTGTCAGCACTGGTGGGAGCGGTAGTTCTGTGCCGCGGGTCCCGCACCACCTCTGATTCCCTCGGTCTGGCTATCGTGCTCATGGGAGAGCTGGGAGGGGCCCTTACGGGAGAGCTGGGAGGGGCCCTTAAGGTTTCCCCGATGTGTGGAGAGGGAAGGCTAGGGAATTACACACCTGTTACCACAGGTTTCAATGAAGTTATCTCCTCTGCCGCAGTCTGATGATGTCTGTTCTCTGCCATGGTGGTATGTCTTGCAAATGGTGACAGTTTGTTTCCCTTTGCCGGGCGACCAATGCAACGGGTGGGTCCTTACTCTCTCTCCCAAGCCCCGTTTCAAACCTGTGGCCACTACCTATGAAGGCTCAGTAGGCATTTACCTCCGTAGGATCAGAAGGGCTGACCAGTTGTTTCAGCTGGATGGATTAGTGCTGAGTCACAGCTGTTTGTCTGCGGGAAGCAGGCGAACGGGAGCTTGAATTCAGCCCATCTGGGCTCAGTGTGTGTTCTGAGAGGCCCATACTGTTTGCCCCAGATCCACGTCAGCTCAGCAATGCCTAGTGATCCCGAGCAAACAGATTTAGGTTGTTTATGACTCCCTATGCCTGCACAGCTGAAGAGGTCAGAGACTTGATCTGCGCCTGCCTCCATGTTGGAATCCCACACTTTACCTTTAAACAAGCTTCGGGACTGCTTCTCTGCTCTTGGCCTCAGGCTCCCCAAAAGGGAGGGCAAGAGAAAGTCATTAAAGGCTGGTGAGAATGTGACCGCATTCAGAAGAGAGCTTTTATTGGAGGACTCTTGTTCTTAGAAAGTTCTATTCAAAAAAGGACAGAGGGGTCAGGGTTACAACGGACACATGAGGGTAAGTCAACCCTCATGGGTAACACCTACATCTGAAGACCCGCCTCTTTATCTGAGCTGGGCCAATGCGCAAGTCATCACAAATGTAGTGACTGGTCAAAGCCTCCCGCTTCAGCTCTGGAAGGCATGGGTCATTCAGAGGGGCTTCCCACATATCCCCCCTTCTTTCTTTGAAAAAGCAGGTGATGGGTCATTATTTTGAGTCCCTAAATTCTTGTTCTGGGGGAACAACATCCTACAATTACAACACAAGTGAGAATTAGTAGCAATGAGAACAATACAAGGATATACCATGCAGACTGATTAAGAATGTTTCCATGGTTAAAGCTATTTAATTCTTTTAAGTGTTTGATCAGCTAAAGAAATTCAATCTGAAAAATCAATCTTACTTTTTTGTATATCTTGAATCTGATCATGCAGCTCCAAATGATCCAAGCTGTTATCATTATTGTGCCAAATATCCAATGGGGAGAAGGTTTAAAACCAACAAATGGTTTTAAACCTTCTCCCCATTCCATTAAGAAGCATTGCATTTGGCAGTAGTAACACACACATACTTATAGCTAGCATGACATTTAAGTCTTTCCTTGAATTTCAAAGCGGAAAGTTCATTATTTATATTCATGACACCAGCCTCTAAGGCATTTAGCTTGGTCTCAATCCTTTCATCAACATTTATTTGATTGTGAAGAGCCTTGGAAGTATTCTGAGCCAAATTATTAAGACAATTTGCATGTTGAATATTTGAGATATGGCCACCAAAGCTGTGACCATGGAAGCAATAAAAGAAACCAAGGGAACAACTCCCACTATTATGAGCCCAAGAGCACATTTAGGTCTCGCTAGCTGGGCGTGTATTTGTTGTAAGACTTGAAAACCAGCATCAGTCTACCACAGCTCTGAAATATTTCCTGGTAATAAGACAAAAGAGGGCTGATGGAGCATCATCGTTCCTTTTTCTCTATTATTTCTGGTATTACAATTAGTTAAATTACATTTACTACATGTTACAAGATATCTTGTCATCTTCCCTTTTAACTTTTACATTTCCAGTAACTAAAGCATAAGGAGATTGAATACAGGCCCATAAGCAATAGCAAGAATCTTCCTTCTAGTACTTGCTGGTAAAGGTTTCTCAGTAAAATGTAAGAATTCTGAGGCAGCAATTAAGCTCTCTCCAAACATCTTTCTGAATGCCACCTTTGCTGAAGTTCAGGATGTCAATAAGTATGGAGACTCCTTGCAAAACCAGCATGGAACCACCATTTGATCCAGCTGTCCCTCTCCTCGGACTATCCCCAGAGGAATTAAAAATAGCATACTATAGGGACACAGCCATGTCAATGTTCATAGCAGCACAATTAACAATAGCTAAACCATAGAACCAACCTAGGTGTCCTTCAACAGATGAATGGATAAATAAAATGTGATTGATTATATATGTATATATATATACATTCATATGTATATGTGTATATATATATATATATATATATATATATATATATATATATGTATGTGTGTGTGTGTGTCTGTGTGTATCCCCTACCGATAGAATATTAAATAGATTAAAGATAAATGAAACTATGGCATTCGGTGGTAATGAATGGAGTTGGAGAATATCATGCTAAGTGAAATAAGCCCCCCCCCACACAAAGACAAAGGCCAAACGTTCTCTCTGGTAAGTGGATGCTAGTTCACAATGGGGGGTGGGGAAGATAGAGACTTTAATTAGAGAGAAGTGCAGGGAGGGGAGGGGATATGGGAATAGGAAGGATAGTAGAATGAAACAGACATTATATATAATATATATGGATGCTAAACCACTCAACAAGGGAGGAGGGAGAGAATAAAAATTCAGTGGATTAGACAAAGTTGGAACAAAGGGAAGAAAAGGGAAATGGGAATATAAATGACAGTAGGATGAATCAGACACAACTTTTCTGTGTTCATATATAACTACACCACGAGTGAAGGTCCACACTATGTACACCTCAAGAATGGAAGGCTAACTAAAACGTGTTTTACTCCATGTATAATATGTCAAAATTTGCTCTAGTGTCATGTATACCTAAAAAGAGTGAGAATTTTTGAAAATGATAAGGGGAAATTTGTATACAGAGAAGATTTGTGAGTTAAAAACTCTTCAATAAATGGTAATGTCATTAAGGTTAAATAAAATTATAAAAGACTACCTAGAGCCCATATAAAATAATAAACAATGGTATATAGAGTTGCCCAAGTCAGCCTGTGCAACTATCTATTATCACAAAATTTTTGGTTTACAACTCTTTTCTATTTGTTTTACAGAGAAGCACAAAAACAATACTTACAATTTGAGCAGAGAGGGAATACTACATAGCAGTGTTATGAATACTATTAATAGTGCTATGTGCTCTCAAAGACAGCATTCTCAATTTCTTCCCTCATGCAATAAAAAATCACGTAGTTGAAAGATACGCTAGTTTCTGATTAGATAACACATGCTTGTGTTTATGACATTAAGTATGTTTGCAGCTGCTCAACTTGGCAGGTCAGATCCAATAGATAAGGAAGACACTCTCTTCACACAAGACAGTGTTTCTTTGAATAATACTATGAAAGCAAGAGTAAAAGCAAAACTAACAGACACAGGCAAATGTATTGCCAGACTAGGAAAACCCCAACACTGAACCTATGTACTAGGGAGTCTGAAACAGCTTTTCAGGGTCCTGACTGGGAAAACCTGGGCAGAGCATCCTCTCCACAGATGAGAGTCTGAAGTCTTTTTGTAACTTGTATTTAAAGTGTGGCTGAATAAATACAAGTTAAAAAAAAACTTCATTCTAACAGCTTGCATGACCTAGTGATCCCATGAAGAACACTACATCCTCCCCAAAATAAGTCAGATCCCGGAGGAGGGAGTGATTGCCTTGAGATGACTAAATAAATTGAAATTCCAATGAGTGAGCCACTGAGCCTAAAGCATTGAGAAATCAGCATTCTTTAGGTGTTTCAACAAGGATATACAGACATCATGCAGGCACATGGAAAGGAAAGATCTTTAGTATTCTTTTTTTAGATCTCTGGTACTGAATCTTCCCTCTGGACCTTATAAAGAGTTAAAACTCTCATATGTAAAATGAAGCCATTTTGTGTGTAAAATAACATGGAGTGGAGATAAGCATGAAGCCTAGAGATTTACCCTTTGGAATAAAATATAGTGTGAATATTATTCTCCTAGAATTTATCATTATATTTCACTATTTATTTTCCCAAATAAAGTTAAATGTAATATTTATAGGTGGTATTTTCTTGACCCAAAGGCTCACATATGAAGAGAATATTGTGTTTTTACTTTTTGAACAGGACTTGTAGATTAGAGACTAGAGGTTTATTTCAATCAAAATTGTTTTCCTCTCTCTGTGGTGTCCTGAGCTCTTGGAGCTATAAGATCTGAAGAGTGACAGAGTTAGTTTATAGTATCTTATAATTACTGTATTGCAGAGTGGTCTCAAAGACCATGACACATGCTATCTATCATATAATCCAATAAGTATAACAAACATTATATTGTAAGTCATAAAGTAGAACAAAAAACGTCTATAAAATCAAAATATATAATGAAATAAAAATGTGGGGGCATAAATGCTCCTATAGTATGTCTTTTTCTTTTGACAATCATCATTTTACAGGTTTCTGGTTACACTTTTCTACTGGGTATCCAAGACTAAAGAGATGGTCCTATATTGGGATGTTTTTTTCTACACTTGAGTTCAGTCCATTCTCTTCAGTGATGAATGTCATGGATTCATGAGGAACTGCATGGTTTATTCAGTTCAAGTGTCAGGATGGGCCTGTAGACCAAGTGGTTTCCACAGGAACCATTGAAACTATTTCCTCTTCAGCAACCCTACTTTTTTACCTGAATATGCACAATGGCTCCTAGTCTCTTGTGTCTTTCTCCTCTACCTGATTGGGAGCTTGTATAACTCTCCAAAGTTGTAGATCCCTTAGGGAGTACTGCAACTCTAAGGGTGAAATGTTAAAGTTGTAATTCAAACTAGGGATATCTGGGCATTATTTTAGTATCCCTAGGTACTTCCTATAACTATCTTAATTTTTCCATAATTACAAATAAGAGTATAATTTACATAAATAATATTCCCCAAATAAAACTTGATTAAACATATGAAATAATTAATGAAGATGTTATAGCATTATTTACCCAATAGAATGTTTTACTATTGCATCAATCCATTAGCAAAGTGAATAGTGGGAGATGTGTGACCTAATAACATCATTAAATGCATGACAAGGTTAACATTAAGAAAGTCACACTTTATTTAAAAACAAATTGCATCTGTAAGGCAAATATAAGTAAAAGTGCTCTGTAAAACGCGCATGGTGGTCCATGCCCCTGGCCCTAGGGACGTGAGAAACTTTGCAAGTTAAAAGCCAGGCTCCATAACTTAGTGAGGCCCCATGCAACTTAGCAAACTTTATCTCTAAAAAAAATGGGAAAAAAATCTAGGGGTGTGGTTTAATTTTTTTTTAAGAGAGAGAGAGGGAGAGAGGGAGAGAGGGAGAGAGGGAGAGAGAGGGAGAGAGAGAGAAAGAGAGAGAGAGAGAGAGAGAGAGAGAGAGAGAGAGAGAGAGAGAGAAATTTAATATTTATTTTTTAGTTTTCAGCAGACACAGCATCTTGGTTTGTATGTGGTGCTGAGGATCGAACCCAGGCCGCACGCATGCCAGGCTAGTGTGCTACCTCTTGAGCCACATCCCCAGCCCAAGGGGTGTTGTTTATGGATTAAGTACCCCTAAGTTTATGTATAAACATAAAAAGTAAAAATTTTAAATTTCATATAAATCATAAGAGACTTCTGAAATAATCAACTCTGAGAATTTTTATTTCTCCAGTTGTGAAAAATGAGACTCTTTAGTAATTGTTGATTTATAGTAAAATTATATTATTTTAGGGATGCACTATTCTATATTTGGATTTCCTTATTTCTACAATATCAGTTAAAGATGTTAAGAAAATTTTCAGCAAATGTCAAAAGCAATTACCCATTTTCTACATTTAAATGATTTTTTCCACCTAGGTCACAAATACTTCAAGGGATGGGCTATAGATAAGAAACTTACTACAATCTTTATATTTGTCAAGGTATTTTTGTAAATACTTTGCTGTGATCTAAGGTACACACTTTGGACAAATGCTATTCCACACTTGCTACAGATAGGAGGTCAGAAATTGAAAAATGTCTGAAATTTGAATACAGTCTTGGACACATTCTTTGGGTTTCTATATGCTATAAATTCTCCAGTGTTTTTAAAATGTTTGATCAATGTCCAAAAACTTTCCAAAAATTTTCCCATGTCCTCTCACTTGTATGAATTCTGAGGTGTTGAGTAGGGTATGAACAATTGTTGGAAACTCTGTCACCTATTTTACACTTGTATAATTTCTGTGCTATCATATCTCTGGTATGAAATACTGTTGAAGTACTGTGAAAAAAGGGTTGATTCATCCTAAAAGAAACTGATGCAATGTTTTCACTTGTAAAACTTCTCTGCAGTAAAAAAAATCTATAATGTTTAGTAAGATGTGACCTTCAATTTGAAAAACTTTGCTATTCTTCACATTTATTGAACTTCTTTCTAGTATGGGTTCTCTGGTTTTGAGTAAGTGAGGATTGTTGATTAAAATCTTTGCCACATTCTCTACATTTCTAGGGCATCTCTCCAGTGTGGATTCTCTGGTGCCGAGTAAGTGATGCTTTGTGATGAAAACTCTTGCTGCATTCTTTACAGTTGTAGGGCTTCTCTCCAGTGTGGATCCTCTGGTGCAGTGTAAGTAATAATTTTTGATTAAATGTTTTGCCACATTCTTTACATTTGTAGGGCTTCTCTCCAGTGTGAATTCGCTGATGATGAGTAAGTGATGATGATTGATTAAAACTCTTGCCACACACATTACATTTGTAGGGCTTCTCTCCAGTGTGGATTCGCTGGTGCTGAGTAACTGATGATTTTTGACTGAAACTCTTGCCACACACAAAACATTTGTAGGGCTTCTCTCCAGTATGAATCCTGTTGTGGTGAACAAGATTCGAATTTGTATTAAAACTTTGTCACACACTTTATATTTGTAGGGCTTCTCTCCTGTATGAATTCTCTGGTGATTTTTAAGGCTTGTTTTTTGACTAAAAGCTTCGCAAAATTGTTTACATATGTGGGGAATCTCTCCACAGTGTGTCCACTGGTGACAAATAAGATTGGAGATTTTATTAGAAGTTTTGTCACATTCTTTGCATTTTCATTGCACATCTCCTGTATGAACACTGTGATGTTGAGTAAAGTTCTTGAGTGCATTGCATTCTTCACATTGGTAGGTCTTCTCTGCAGAGTGAATTTTTTGGTGTTGAGTAAGAGTTGAAAATTTTTTAAGTCTTTGCCACACTTTTTACATTTACAGGTCTTTAGTTCAGTATAAATCCTCTGTTGCTCAACAAGTTGTAACCATTCACTAAAAGTTTTTTTTTCATTCTTTAAATTTATAGGGTTTATCACTGTCATAGTATCTACTGTGTTTAGAAGATATTGAGCAAGCCAATGCTTTGATATATTATTTAAACATATAGGGCTCTCTTTCTCTATAAATTATCTTGTATTGAGCAAGCTCTGCACTGTGATAAAGAACCCTTTCATATACCTACACTTGCAAGTTTTGTCTGGACTGAAGCAAACTTTCCCACATTTTTCATCTTGGTATGTTTCCTTTAGAAAATGCCTAGGGGTTTCTCTATATTCATAATTTTTATCACCAATGTAAATATACTCAGGGTAGAAACATGGCTAATGGTGTTACTTATAGCATTATGTATGTAGTGCACTTTCCAGAAATCTGTATCAGAATTATCATTGAGCAATAGTGGGGCATTAGAAACCTTTCTATAATTCTTAATATTGTTTATTTGGGCACAAGGAGAAATTACTGTATTGTTGCAGAAAAATGGACATTTTGTAAAGAAATTCTCAAATTTTCACTTTTAAAAATATCTTCTCTGTGCAAATGTTTGAATGGAAGTTTAACTCAGTGCTACATTTATAACTGGCCAAGTTAAAACTGATGCATGGACCAGATTTCAAATTTTCCATATTTCTTTTCACTTCAAAAATGGCTGTGGATATATTCTTACAGTCACACAGCTCCTCAGAAGTAAGTGAAATAAATTGGATTTTTTGAGATATGAATTGTTTCTGGTGTCCTTTGACCATAAAATTTTTATCATAAATAGGGACTAGTAATTGGTTTTGACCACTATAATATGATTTTTGAACTTTACTCTCACCTATATTTCCCATTGTTTTCTTAGTTGTAAATGGTTAATGTCATAATTTCCATATCTTCCCTCTCTCTCTTGTATTTCCTGCCCTGGTAAAATTTCTTCAGGGTGATGAGAAGTCATGGCTGAAATAAAAATAATAATCATGTTTACTTACTGTACTGGGCTGAGTATATTTTGCAAACATAAGAAATTACAGCAATAAAGGAACATCAGCAGGGGAGTAGGTTATTAAATCTAAGCCCATTGTTAATACAGATACATATAAATCAAATAAAAATGTACACAGAAAATTACTTTGAGAAGTTTCCAAATCATCATAGTGTTCACAGTATCCAAGACGAGTACATTACTATGAAGAGTAATATAGTAGAGGAAAATACATTGTGTTACACAAAGCCCTTCCTTCTTCACAATATATTTTAAAAATCTACCAACTTTCTTCTGTTTCATTAAAAAAGAAAATATGAAACATGCAAATATTTGGGGACTGTTCAAAAAGGGGTTCCTTCTTACCAACAGAAAAAATCATGGCTAAATTTACTGTAAGAAAATAAGTTATGAAGTACTCAAAGGGAATAGTATATTATCATTTAAAAGAAGTTGACTGAATTAAACCAACACACACAAAAATGGAATTAAATTTAGTCAAGAATTGTTAATAGTAATAAGCAGAAAATGTGTTTTTAAAGTCCTTCTTTAGAAAATGTCTGAAAGAGTCATGGGGTGGTTGTACATAGCAACATAGGAGCTTGAGCCAGAAGGATCAAAATTTCAAGGCCAGCGAAGGTAAAAAATGTAAAGTGGTAGTTCTCTTTCCAGTACTAATAAATGCATCTCAGAAAGTAAGAAAAATAAAACATCCAAAATAGCTCAAAGTTAAAGACTCAAAGCAGCTTTTAATCCAAGTTTAAAACTTACAGAGAATATTCAGAGCATCCAAGAGAAATAGTTGGGTCACCTAGAAATGTGTAACTACATAATTGTAAAATCCTTAGTCAAAACTTCACAACACAGAATGGAATTCGGGGCTATTTTCAAGGGATGGAAGGATAAAATTATCAACCAAAACATTATATTCACAGCTACTATCTTTCAAAAGAGAAGGAAAATAAAGACTTTAGAGATATAAATGCACACACTATTCATCAACACTAGATCTGTTCTCCAAAAAGTATGAAAGGTAATCCTTCATACTGAAATGTAAGTATGCACAGCAACACAAGTCATATGAAATTCTAAACATTTTAGGCTCAAACAATTGATTTTATTGTAATAATGGGACACAAAAAATTTTGAAATAGAATTTGAAAGACAAAAGCATAAAAGCAAAACTGTTAATAGACATGTATACCTGTAACAATAATATAGTTTTGAAAAGCCACAAATATATTGAATTTTTTAAAAAGTGAAATCAAGTTGATCCTCATACAAAGTATGAGTAGGAGATTCTTAATTTTTAGATATTTTTATTGGCAAATTCAAGATTACAAAATTCTGATAAAAACAAACCTTGGCTTCCTGAATTACCTCTAAAAATTACAACTCTAGGTAGTCCACAGTATACTCTAAATCTAAGGACACATACATACTGAAAGCAAAGGGATACGAGCATGAGACATACAAAAGTGACCAAAAAAACCTGTGCAGTCTAAATTATACTACACAAAACATAGTTTAAGACAGTATTAGGACATAGAAATCATTTTACATTTTAAAAAGACTTTGAAAAGAAGCAAAATAAAGAAAAGGAACATTTCCCTAGGTTCTGAATTAAGAGTGAATACATTTGCAATGTATATCCTACTCCCCAAACACACAAAGAAAACATTGAGAGAGTTGAATGAAAACAAAGAATCACTGTCATCCTAGAAGACATCAATCCCCACTTACTGAAAAGGGAAATACAGTGAAGCAAAATGGTAATTGCAGAGTATGACTTTGAAAATATTTGAAACTATTGTAGACTTATAGAATCCCTATTCTTAATCACAAGTGGGATATTATGCTGGATAGACCAATTTTATGTATTAAAACAAAGTTTAATAAATATTTAAGTGATAGTTATTTTGTAATCAACAAGGAATAAAAATTTGAAGTCAAAAGTGATAGGAATGTACAAAAATCCCTAAATATGTGTCAGTTATTGAACACCCTTGGGCATGCTATTGTTGAAGAACTGAAAAGTAACTTTAAGTAGTATAAACATGTTTTAAATCTAACTAGAGCCTCCAGGTAATATGCATCAGACTCCCGTTGTTAATTTTTTTTTTTTTTTGCAGAGATACATAAACTTTAAATTGTATGAATATACCTCAAAGTACAAATAAGACTATTTCCCTGCTTCAAAATATAGTAAAACTTACAACATTCAATTGTAAATGCAGACATGGAGTTAGATAGACAGACTTCTTAGCGAGTGTGGCAATAGCCTTCACATCAATAGCAAATTAATAACATTGCACGCTAGTGTTTTGACATTGTTATTCAACAGAGCCAACATGGGGGATGCAAACCAAATATCCCTTGAAAAGATTGATGAGCCATATTGGAATATAGAAACTATAGAACTTTGATGTCAAAGAATTTATTTTAATTATATATTTCACAAAATGTATATACACTAGGTTAACTGAAATGTCACAGAAAGAGTACTGCAGAAATCTACAAGCATGACATCTCTAAACTAAAGTAGCAGCTTTCTGAACAAAAGAGAATGGTTTTGTGACGGGGAGAGAGAAATGAGCCCTTGCTTCCTAGGCATAGGTTTTTTTTTTTTTTTTTTTTGAAATCTGAACTTTTTAGAGATATATTGCATAACAATTTGAATTAATGTTACTGAACTGTATATTTAAATTCTTGGAGACAGTAAGTTTTATTTTGTAGTTTTGATCATAATGAAAATTACAAACAATACATAAAAGAGATTTGCAACATTTCTCAAACCTTCATTTAAAATAATGTGGTCTTTATCCTATAAATAAGAACAAACTCATCAATATACAAATGATGGGCATGCTTCTAATCCCAGCTACTAGGAAGTCTGAGGCAGGAGAATTGCAAATTCAAGACATCCTCAATAACTTAGTGAGAACCTCTCTCAAATTATAAATGAAAAGGAGCTGGGGGTGTAGTTCAGCATTAGAGTATCACTGCCATCAATCCACATTACATTTACATATAGAAAATTTCAATTTCTACATACATGGGCAGATCAAAAGACAATCAAGATAAAATATAAAAGTCATAGACAAAAGAGGCTTAATATTTATACAAGCAAAAGCACATATAACATTATTGGCAATACAAACAAGAGTCATGCATATCTTAATTTGTGAAGCAATGAACTGATATGGGGAAACCCAGTCTGCAACATGGAATCTACTATACACAATGAAAAAATAAGGAAAAATTAACCAATCAAGTTATAAATATACACAGATGTGTTATTTTACATATCCTCTTATTCAAATACAACCTAAACCATCTCTCAAAAAAGCAGTCTTTGTCCACCTTGACATTCATTTCATGGCAATAATTTCACAAAAACTCCATTACACATATCAGAAAGAACTCTGATAAGGAAATTTTAGTGAAAAAAATGTACAAATAAGTTTAGAGTAACTAACTTGTGATATTAATGTATTACAATGGGTTGACCTAGTGGTCTCCAGAAATGTACAAAAACATCCTGCAAATAATGGAAGAGGGGCTGGAGTTATAGACTAGTGGTAGAGAGCTTGCTTACCATGTATGAGGCCCTGGGATTGATCCTCAGCACCACATATGAATAAACAGGAATTTCATTAACAACTAAAAAATATCTTTAAAAATTATGGAAGAGTTGTCAGATAATATCGACACTCACAAGGCAAAGAGAGTGCTTTGTTGTTAATTTGCATATACACAGACATTACTGGAGGAAAATCAGGAGACTAGATTATTTGAAAGCACAAAACACAGGACAGATTCTTCTATGATAACAAGAGAAAGAAATTCAAGCTTCTCAAAAATCTTCTCTGTTGGATAACTTCTCAATCAAACTTTTTGAATTTAGGCATCCTCCTCTACCTCAACTATGTCCTCTGCTATATGTGGGCCACAGTATTTGACATGACTGCATTTCTCTAAGTCAACCATATGTCATGTGAAGGATGTACATCACGCCAACAAAGGAAAACATTAAGAATGAAAAGAAACTTAATATTTTCTTGTCAGCATCAAGAACTACCCCATCTTTTTTGTTGAAAACACAAATCTGAATCATCCAATTTTTATGGTGAAGTTCCCAAAAGATATACTTCAAGGGAATAAAATTAAATAATAATAATTAGGAATTTTGAAGGAAATTTATGCTCACCCACAAAGACCAGGTTGTTATAGGTCTCCAACATCACTTCTCTATATAAATTATGCTGAGTAGGATCCAGGCATTCCCATTCCTCCTCAGAGAAATCAATAGCTACATCCCTGAATGTCAATGGCTCCTAAAATAAAAATTGGTAGATCAATAGCACACGGACAAAACCATTATTCAGAGTTTAGTTTGGATTAAGTGTTAGTAGAACTGACTGTGATGTAGGAGAGTTACTTTAATTATGTAATAAGATACATATTTTCCTCTGAATTAGATAATGGAAAGTAAATCCTAAAACAGTATATATATATATTCCATATCAGAGTGAAGTCAAAGATATATACCACAATTCAAGAACTGAATAAAAGCCGAACTCCTAACTTTTCTGCCACCGGTGAATGAAATTTGGGGAACATTCCAGATGCAAATCAGACTTGTCAAAGATATACTCATAAGGTGATTGTGGCCAAGGGAGACAAAAAGTGGTAAAAGAGCTTTTGAAAACAGTCTGGGAGTTATTCTTTTTGCTTTGTATCCATGAGATAGATTGAGCTCCCCAAAGCAATTAGTTTCAAGTATCATCCATGACACATTCACAATGTGTAAAATATTCATAAAATATTAACATTTGGAGACATGTAAAGTGACACTTCCACCTCGTGAAAACACAGACTTGAAATATTAAGTTCTATAAGCAGTTCAACAAGTGAATAAATTTGATACAATAGAGGCCCAGACAGCAGCATGTATGTGTTCAAAAACTGAGACAAAGAAATGGATAATAAAAGAAAAAAGACCTTTTAATATAATTGTAATGGAAAAATAATGGTAACAATAAGTTACTTAAAACCCATACAACCAAGGATATATAACCAAGAAAAATGATGGCTTTTAGAAATACATAATAAAATTAGGAGTCATAAAAATTCACAGGGCTGTCATCATCTCTGTGTGCAAAAAGAAGATGAGATCAGTAAGACACACCAGAAGTATCCACATGGGTTTTCCACGTGTGGATGGATCCTAATTACTTAAACACAGCTACTTTATTGGAAGAATTACCTTGACATCAGAGCATAATCACACCATCTACACAAATAACCAATTAAAAATCTACAATAGCAAAATGTTTAAATACTTGAGCCAATTGGAATTGTATGGTATCAAGATTTTATGAAAGGAACAACAAGACAAATCAGGTTAGTAGATGATTATAGTCACTGTTAACAAAAAGCAAAAAATAAAAATCATGACATTTTAGAATAAATATTATTTCCAAACTGTGGAGAACCCTCTATGTAACACTGTGGCCTTCTGTGACTCATTCTTAAGCAGAGAGTCAGGTAATTCTGGGCAGAAAAGAAAATAATTCTGTAAAGTCCACGCATCTCAGATCCCTTTTGCAAAGAAAGGAAATGGTTAGTCTTTCATAGTCACAATTCTCACCAGTTAACACACTCATAGTTGGAGTCAGTTTAAAGTCCTCACCTACAATGTTCTTTAAAATTTATTTTTCTAAAATAAAATGTGTGAATTTGCAGAAAACCAAATGGTGGTTGTGGCTCAGTTACAGAGCTCTTGCCTAGCATGTGTGAGGCACCAGGTCTAATCCTCAACACCACATATAAATAAAGGATAAATGTTCATCAACAACTAAAAAAATATTTTTTAAAAAGAACATGTTTTTGACACTGGTTGGCACAAGTGTCACTACTTCGAGTCTCAAAATTGCAGTCTTTCACCTAATTCTGATGTCATTTATAAGTCCCAGAATGTCATCTACACTGCTGATCTACTTCCTGTAAATTGGGTGACCCTACAACTACCAAACATACAAAGAAGCATTCAATATTAAGATATCAGCTATATACAACTCTAGTAAATGAATTAAACACAACCATGATAAAATCATAACAACCTATTGAACAAATATAAAAAAAAATGGCTTCTAAAGGCTATATGGAGAATGCAGGCATATAGAATGGTCAACAATTCTGTAGAATAAGTCTATGGGACTGAAATATCTGACACTGAGATTTACTATGAACTTACAGTACCCCAAAAGGTGAGATATGTGGCAAAGAGTATACAAACAGATTAGTGGAATAGAACTGAAAACCTAGAAATAAACTCAAAAAACACACAAGAGATGGCAGGATTTCCCTGGAGATGATATAATCTTTTTAATGAATTATGAACACCCTGGCATCTGTATGCAAAGAAATGAATTAGACACAGAACTTACAACTTTTGAAAAATTAAATCATTCATCTGAAAGAAAATGTTAAATTTGTAGCTGTGTCAGACAACATAGCAGAAATTCTATATGGCTTTGTCCTTGACATGAACAAAGCCAGAAGCAAGATCTATAAATGAGAAAGTTAATAAACTTTTCCTCTGTTGAAAACCATTCTGTATTTTGAAGTATGCTATTAACTGAATGAGAAGAAGCTGGATAAAATATTTGCCAAATATATGTATGATGAAGGTCTGGAATAAAAAGAAAATACATTGAGCTCTTAAAACTCAGCAAAAGAGATGGAGTTTTGGCTCAGTGTTAGAGCCATTTTCTACCTCATATGAGGAACTGGGTTTGATCTTCAGCACCACCATATATTAATAACAAATAAGGTCCATTAATAACTAAATATATTTTAAAAATACTGAGCGAGATAACAAGCAATTTAAAAATGGGCACTATCACATATAATGATATTAGAAACTTATAAGAAGCAATAATAAGAATGATATAATCTGAAACTATAATAAACATATACAGATCCATGGAGATAATATTTGTGTATGTACATCTGTTTTTCTATAGATGTCTGTATATATACATAGATTTATAATTATAGATATATAAAATACTGCAGAGTTACATATTTTAAGCATATATCTTTAAAATCATTTATTATAATGAGTCATATTAATGAATAATTATGTGACATTATGAATTATATTTCATTAATTATATGCAATTTATGCATAAATACAAAATAACCTGTAAGGTTTTCACCTACAGAGACATTTACATAATAATATATTATGGAGCTATGGTTGTAGTTAAGTGGTGCAGAAATTGTTCAGCATGTGTAAGACCTTGGGTTTTATTACGAGCAGCACAAAAACAAATGCAATACTTTCCACTGAGGCCTTGATAACATAGTGAGATTTGACAGATATTTCATAAATCTACTCTGTCATTTTCTTGGAAAACCACAGAATTCAGTGGGTTTCTCTGTCTCCTATCTGTAGTAGAAACTTCAATGTCTGAATAGTTCTACTTGAAATATTTTTTTTTTACCAATCCCCTTTAATTTCTAATGTCATTAAGTTAAAACAATCAATCATGACCCTAGTGTATCTTAAGAATAATATTTGTTTAAACTTTTATTTTTACTCTTCTTATGTTTCTGCTTAGTTCCCAGCCTTATTTACTTTGGAGTTCATAAAGTCCCCAAATTATTCCTCCAGTTCAATCACCATGGTTCCAAGAACTGTAGCTGAAATGTACAAACTGCCCCCTTAGGGAATCTACACTGACAGCCCTGCCCTGGATGAGCTCATGTATCAGTCTGCTCTTAAAAGTCAAAGCCATGCTGGGGATGTGGCTCAAGCGGTAGCGTGCGCGCCTGGCATGCATATGGCCCAGGTTCGATCCTCAGCACCACATACAAACAAAGATGTTGTGTCCACCGATAACTAAAAAAAAAAAAAAAAAAAAAAAAAGTCAAAGCCATAAGGAATAAATTGTTATGCCTTTTATCTTTCTAAAATGTGTTGTCTAGTGAACAAAACAGTATTAAAATTTACACAAAATCTAAACAGTAGAACAGAATAGTATTAAAATTTACACAAAATCTAAAAATGAGAAAACATTAAAAATGACAAGGGATGCAAAAATTAATTCTTTGGGAGAATATAAATGGGTGTTAGAAGGAACTGATTTTTTATGTATAAAAATATCAGAAATTAAACACTGGTGATCATTTTACAACATTATGGCTACTGTATAAGCTGTGGGATTATAAACTTAAAAATGGTAAATTAGATTTTACTTATATTTTGCAAGAAAAAAATGTATTTGTAACAGGCACAAGAAAAAAGTCAAAACCACAGCAAAAATAATAATAAGTATATTTTAAAAGATTAAAAAAGCAAACAAAAATGCAAGTGATATTTGCCCAATAAGTAACACTACTTCCATAATGAGAAACATTTATTTGAATATGATACTGCCTATATATAATGATCAACAGTGGATTGTTTTCTTATGCCTGACTTATATTTGTATCAGAAAAGCATGTCTGAGTAGCCATGAATATTGGCTACTGTAATTGTAATTAATTTTATATTTTGATAGAGCCACATTTTTGTTCCTAGCATCCCAATTCACCATAGACAAATTATGAAAGCAATTCCCATGCCGGTTAATAGATGAATTGACTAATAAAATGTGATACACACAATATGTTTTTAGTCAGCGATAAAGAAGATTTAAATTGTGACATTTGTCAGTAAATGAACAGAAATTAACAACATCATACTAAGCGAAATTAATTAGACTGATCAAGGGTCGAATGTTTTCTTTCACATGCAACAGCTACAGCAAAACAAAAAGGGAAAGGAGAATTGGATATCATAAAGAAATAGAGAAGATAAAAATATACCACTGTGAATTCCACCTTCCTGTATATGTAGAAAGCATCAAACATGTATGAATAAAAATATTAATAAAATAGATGAAGGAGAATAATGGGGGAAAATAATGAAGGGAAAAATAAGGTAATGAGAATTTAAAGGGATTAAATAAATTTAACAAAAGGGATTAAATTAATTTAATAAAAGAGATAAAAAGCCTTGTACAATGAAAACTACAATATGCTAAATAAAAAGAATTAAAGAAGACCTAGAAGATGGAAAGTTCTACCTTCTTCTTGAATAGGTAGAATTAATATTGTCAAAATGACCATGCTACCAAAAACACTATACAGATTTAATGCAACTCCAATCAATATCCCAATGGCATTCCTCATGGAAATAGAAAAAGAAATAAAAATTAATCCTGGAAAAACAAAGAGAACCAGAAGAGGCAAAGCAATCCTTACAAGAGGAAGGCAGGTGGCATCACTATACCAGACATTAAACTATTCTTCAGAGGAATAGTAACAAAAACAGCATGGTACTGGCACCAAAATAGACAAGTATACCAACTGTATAGAAAAGAGAACACAGAGAATAACACACATAAATACAGTTATCTCATACTAGACAATGGTACCAAAAACATATTGGAGAAAAAATAGCCTTTTCAACAAATGGTGCTAGGAAAACTGCAAATCCATATGCAGCAAAATAAAACTAAGACCCTCTCTTTCATCAAGCACACAACTCAACTCAAAGTGGATCAAGGACCTAGGAATTAAATCAGAGACCCTGCACCTAAGAAAGGAAAATGTAGGTCCAAATCTTCATCATGTTGGATTAGGCCCCGACATCCTTAATAAGACTATTATAGCATAAGAATTAAAACCAAGAATCAATAAGTAGACAGATCAAAACTGAACAGCTTCTCAGCAAAAGAAACAATCAGTGAGGTGAAGAGACAGCCAACATCCTTGGAGCAAACTCTTACCACTCACACATTACATACAGCCTTCATCTCTAGGGTATATGAAGAACTCAATCTTCACACACACACACACACACACACACACACACACACACACACACACAAAATAACTCAATCGATACATGGACCAAGAACTGAACAAGCACTTCTCAGAATATGATATACAACTGAGCAACAAATATATATGAAAAGTTCAACATAGCAATTAGAGAAATGCAAATCAAAACTAAGATTTCATCTTACTCCAGCCAGAATGGAAGCTATTATGCATATAAACAATGAGCGTTGGCAAGGATGTGGGAGAAAAGGCACAATCATACATTGCTGGTGGGGATTCAAATTGGTGCAGCCAATATGGAAAGCAGTATGGAGATTCCTAGGAAATCTGGGAATGGAACCACCATTTGACCCAGCTATCCCACTCCTCAGTCTATCCCCAAAGGGCTTAAAAACAGTATACTACAGGGACACAGCCACATCAATGTTTACAGCAGCACAATTCAGAATAGCTAAACTGTGGAGCCAACATAGATGTCCTTCAGTGGATAAATAGATAAAGAAAATGGGATATATATACCCAATGGAATATTACTTAGCACTAAAAGAGAATAAAAACATTGTGCTTGCTAATAAATGGATGGAGTTGGAGAATATTATGTTAAATGAAGTTAGCCAATATCAAAAAAAAATGCCAAGTATTTTCTCTGATATATGCGGAGTGACTCACAGTGGGGTAGGGAGGGAGAGGATGGGAGGATTAGATTAATTCTAGATAGGGAAGAGCGGAGAGAGGAAAATGGAGGGGGAAGGGGATTAACAAGGATGGTGGAATATGATCAACAGCATCATTCAAAAACACATGTATGAAGATTTGAATTTTGTGCCAACATACCTTATATACAAACAGATATGAAAATTGTGTTCGATAAGAGTTGTAATGCAGAAAGGAATGAGTACATGTAGAATGGCATAAATTAGCATGAATATACTTTATATACAGAGGAATGAAAAATTGTGCTCTGTGTGTAATAAGGATTGTAATGCATTCCACTGTTGTCATGTATTTAAAAAATAAATAAATTTTTTAAAAAAGAAAGTTATTGGAACCTGTTGGGGACACTATAAGCCTACAGGATAAAAATTGTAACACCATGAAAACAGAGAGATGGAAGGGAAGATGCATGAAAAACATGAAAAACCAACAAGAATGTGCCCTAAACAAAGATGCTACATTATTATAATCCATGGTCAGAACAGCAGGAGAAATAAGAGAGAAGGAGTGAAGGAGGTACATAATTTTCTATGAATTAAAGGATGATATAAGAGCAAATACTGGCAATATGGGATCATTTTCATAAAGAGCTACATAATCAAATACAGAAAGCAAAAGTTTCCTTCAATAAGGAGATAGAGATTCTGAAAAAAAAAAAAACAGAGATCCTTGAAATGAAGGAAACAGTAAACCAAATTAAGAAGTCAATAGGAAGCATCTCCAACAGAATAGATCACTTGGAAGACTGAACCTCTGACATTCAAGTTGACACCAGTGAAGATGGTAACAAACCATGAGCAGAAGATTCAAGAGTTACGAGATAACATGAAAAGAACAAAATTAACAACTATTGGGATAGAGGAAGGCATAGAGGTCCAAACTACACAAATGGACAATCTATTCAATGAAATAATATCATAAAAATTTCCAAACACGTAGAGTGAATTGGAAAATCAAATTCAAGGAGAGTACAGGACAACAAATGAACAAAATCACAACAGAGCCACACCAATGCACATCATAATGAAAAACACGTAGCATATAGGAGAAACAGAGTATTTTAAAAGCCACAAGAGAAAGGAATCAGATTATATATGGGGAAAACAAATCAGGATCTCCGATTTCTCAACAAAGAACCTAAAAGCTACAAGATCCTACAACAACATATACCAAGCTCTGAAACAAACAGATGCCAACCAAGAATCATACCCAGCAAAATTAAATTTTGATTAGCAATTGAATTTTGATTTAGATGCTAATTTATGATAAAATAAAAACCTTCCATGATACACAAAAGTTAAAAGAATTTACAAGTAGAAGGCCTGAACTACAGCACATCCTTAGTAAAATATTCCATGAGGAGGAAATGAAAAACAATGAAAATTAGAAAACGGAAGTATTACTCTAAAGAAAAAACCCATCAAAGAGAAACCAAATCAAGTTAAATACCAAAAATAACTAGGAATACAAATAATGTCTCAATAATAACCCTGAATGTTAATTTCCAAAACTCAGCCATCAAAAGACTGGCAGATTGGATTTAAAAACAAGATCCAACAAAATGCTGCCTCCAAGAGACTCATCTCATAGGAAAAGACACCCACAGACTGAAGGTGACAGGTTGGAAAAAACTATCTCTTGGGCTGGGGCTGGGGCTCAGTGGTGGAGTGCTCACCTAGCACCTGTGAGGACCTGTGTTTGATCCTCAGCACCACATAAAAATCAATAAATAAAATAAATGTATTGTTTCAATCTACAAAAAATATTTTAAAAAACATACCACTCACATGGACTGTGGAAGCAAGCAGGGGTTTCCATCCTTATATCAAATAATGTGGACTTCAAGTGAAAGTCAATCAGAAGGCATAAAGGAGGACCTTTCATACTGCTTAAGGGAAATATACACCAACAAGACAGAACAATTATAAATATTTATGCCCCCAACAATGGATCATCTATGTTCAAACAGACTCTTCTCAAGTTCAAGGGCCAAGTAGACCACAAGACCATAATTCTGGGTGACTTTCACACACCTCTTTTACCACTGGATACATCTTCCTAACAAAAGCCAAACAGAAAATACAGAACTCAATAATACAATCAATAACTTAGATTTAACTGACATACATAGACTATTTCATCCTTCCACAGGTGAATACAGTTTCTTCTCAGCAGCAAATGGATCCTTCTCTAAAATATACCATATGTCATGCCAAAAAGCAACTCCAAGCAAATACAGAAAAGTAAAGACACTACCCTGCATTCTATCAGATCATAATGGAATGAAATCAGAAATCAATGATAAAAATAGAAGCTACTCCAACACCTGGAGACTAAATAATATGCTAGTGAATGAACAATGGGTTGCAGAAAACATCAAAAAGGAGATTTAAAAATTCTTAGAGGTGAATGAGATCACAGATACAAAATATCAAAATCTCTAAGACTCTATGAAGACATTACTAAGAGGAAAGTTCATTGCATGGAGTTCATTACTTAAAAAAAAGGAAAAGTAAAATAAATGACCTAAAATTACATCTCAAAGCCCTAGGGAAAAAATGAATCAACACCAAAAGCAATAAAGGACAGAAATAATTAAAATCAGAGCTAAAATCAAAGAAACTGAAACAAAAGAAGCAATTAAAAATTGACAAAGTGACTGGGAATTGAACTGCTATTTGACCCAGCTATCCCACTCCCCGGTCTATACCCAAAGGACTTGAAAACAGCACACTACAGGGACACAGCCACAATAATTTTAGCAGCACAATTCACAATAGCCAAACTGTGGAGCCAACCTAGATGCCCTTCAGTGGATGAATGGATGAAGAAAATGTGGCATCTGTACACAATGGAATATTACTCACAAAAAAAACCAGAATAAAATCATGGCATCTGCAGGCAAATGGATGGCGTTGGAGAATATAATGCTAAATGCAGTTAGTCAAACCCCCCAAAACAAATGCTGAATGTTTTCTCTGATATAAGAAGGCTGACTATACTGGGGTAGGGAGGGGGAGCATGGGAGGAATAGATGAATTATATTTAGGTCAGAGGGATGGGAAGGGAGGGGGCGGGGATTAGCAAGGATGATGGAATATGATGGACATCATTATCCATCGTACATGTATGAAGACATGAATTGGTGTCAACCTATTTTACACAGATATGAAAAATTGTGCTGTACATGTGTAGTAAGAATTATAATACATTTTGCTGCCATATATTTTTTATACATCAATTATTTTTTTAAAAAATTTTCAAAAAGAAAAGTTGGATCTTTGAAAAAAATAAATACACTTGATAAACCCTTATCCATACTAATGTAGAGAAAGAGAAAAACTCAAATTACTAAAATCCATGATGAGAAAGGAAATATCACCATGAACACTAGAGAAATACCGAAGATAATTAGAAATTATTTTGAAAATTTGTACTCCAATAAAACAGAAAATACTGAAGACATCAACAAATGTCTACAATCATATAATTTAACCAAACTGAGTGAGGATGACATACACAAGTTAAACTGATCATTTTAAAGCAATGAAATAGAAGACACCACCAAAAGCCTACCAACCAAAAAAACAAAAAAGAAAAGAAAAAAAAAAGCCCATGACTCAATGGATACAAGACCGTTAAAGAAGAACTAACACCAATACTCATGAAATTATTTTGTAAAATAGAAAACGAGGGAGCACTTCCAAACTCATTCTATGAGGCTAAAATCACCTTGATTTTAAAATCAGACAAAGACACATCAAAGAAAGAAAACTTCAGACCAATATCTCTAAAAAACAGCTGCAAAAATTCTGAATAAAATTCTGGCAAATCAATTTCAAAAACATATCAAAAATGTCATGCACCATGATCAAGTGGGATTCATCCCCATGATGCAAGGTTGGTTCAACATAGATAAATCAATGAATGTAATTCGTCACATCAGTAGATTTAAAGATAAAAATCATATGGCCATCTCCATAGATGCAGAAAAGCATTTGACAAAATACAGCACCCCTTCATGTTCACAACACTGGAAAAACTGGGAATAACAGGAACTTTCCTCAACATTGTAAAGGCTCTCTAATCTAAGCTCCAGGCCAACATCATTCTAATTGGAGAAAAATTGAAGGCATTCCCTCTAAAATCTGAACAAGAGAGGGATGCCCTCTCTCACCACTTCTGTTTAACTCAGTTCTTAAAAAACTGGCGAGAGCAATTAAATGAAAGAAATTGAATGAATAAGTACAGGAAAAGAAGAACTTTTTTTTTTGAAAAAAAATTTTTTATTGGTTGTTCACAACATTACAAAGCTCTTGACATATCATATTTCATACATTAGATTGAAGTGGGTTATGAACCCCCAATTTTGCCCCAATTGCAGATTGCAGAATCACGTCGGTTACACATCCACAATTTTACATAATGCCCTATTAGTTGTTGTTGTATTCTGCTACCTTTCTTATTCCCTACTATCCCTCTCCCCTCCCCTCCAATCTTCTCTCTCTACCCCATCTACTGTAATTCATTTCTCTCCTTGTTTATTTTCCCATTCCCCTCACAACCTCTTATATGTAATTTTGTATAGCAATGAGGGTCTCCCTTCGTTTCCATGCAATTTCCCTTTCTTTCCCTTTCCCTCCCATCTCATGTCTCTGTTTAATGTTACTCTATTCTTCCTACTCTTCCTCCCTGCTCTGTTCATAGTTGCTCTCATTATATCAAAGAAGACATTTGGTATTTGTTTTTTAGGGATTGGCTAGCTTCACTAAGCATAATCTGCTCTAGTGCCATCCATTTCCCTGCAAATTCTATGATTTTGTCATTTTTTATTGCTGCATAGTACTCCATTGTGTATAGATGCCACATATTTTTATCCATTCATCTATTGAAGGGCATCTGGGTTGGTTCCACAGTCTAGCTATTGTGAATTGTGCTGCTATGAACATCGATGTGGCAGTATACCTGTAGCATGCTCTTTTAAGGTCTTCAGGGAATAGTCCAAGAAGGGCAATAGCAGGGTCAAATGGTGGTTCCATTCCCATCTAGGAAAAGAAGAACTTATACTAGCACTATTTGCTGATGATATGATTCTGTACTTACAAGACCCAAAGAAACTCCATGAGAAAACTTATAGAACTAGAATTCAGCAAAGTAGCAGAATATAAAATCAATACCCATAAATCAAAGGCATTTCTTTATATAAGTGACAAATCCTCTGAGAGGGACATGAGGAAAATTACCCCATGCATAATATTTTCAAGAAAAAGATACCTGGGAATCAAAAAAAGAGGTGAAGGATCCATACAATGAAAACTACGCAACACTAAAGAGAAATCAAATACCTTAGCAAATGGAAAGATCTACCTTACTCTTGCATAGGCAGAACTAATATTATCAAAATGACCTTACTACCAAAAGCACTATACAGATTTAATGCAATTCTGATCAAAATCCCAATGGCATTCCTCATGAAAATAGAAAAAGCAATTATGAAATTCATCTGGAAAAATAAGAGATTCAGAAGAGAAAAAGCAATCCTTAGCAGGAATAGTGAAGCAGGTAGTATTGCTATACCAGACCTTAAACTATACTAAAGAGCAAGAGTAATAAAAACAGTATGGTATTGGCACCCAAACAGGCTGGTAGACCAATGGTACAGAACAAAGGACACATCAATGTTTACAGCAGCACAATTCACAATAGCTAAATTGTGGAGACAACCTAGATGCCCATCAGTAGATGAATGGATAAAAAATGTGGCACATATACACAATGCAATATTACTCAGCACTAAAAGAGAATAAAAACATGGCATTTGCCAGTAAATGGATGGAGTTAGAAAATATTATGTTAAGTGAAGTTAGCCAACCCCCAAAAAATCATATGCCATATATTTTCTCTGATATATGGGGGTAACTCACAGTTGTGTAGGGAGGAAGATCATGGAAGAATTAGATTAATTCTAAATAGGGAAGAGGGGTGGGAGGAAATGGAGGGGGAAGGAGATTAGCAAGGATGGTGGAATGTGACGGTTATCATTATACAATGATATGGTCGACATCTTTATCCAAAATAAATGTATGAAGACTTGAATTGGGTGTCAACATACCTTATATACAAAGAGATGAAAAATTGTGGTATATATGTGCATTAAGAATTGTAATGCAGAAAGAAATGAGTACATGTATAATGGCATAAATTGATGTGAACATATTTTATACACAGAGATATGAAACATTGTGCTCTATGTGTTTAATAAGGAGTGTAATGCATTCCACTGTTATTGTGTATTTAAAAATAATAAATACTATATATATATATATATATATATATATATATATATATATATATATATATATATAAATTAAATCATGGCATAAAAACATCTAAAAGAAAGAAAAAGAAAGAAATTGTGAGATAGGATGCATGTGGTGCTACACAACTCATATATCCAGTGGTCTAGAGACTGAGGCAGGGGGATCATAATTGTGAAGCTAACCCCAGCAACTGAGTGAAACCCTGCCTAAATTTTTTTTTAAAAAGTAGGCAATAGTAATTTTAAAAAATTAAATTAAGAAAAAAATTTAAATTTTTAAAATTTTTTAAGTAAAATTTTAAAAAGGGCTGAGGATATAGTTCAGTAATAGGACACCCTGGAAATTCCATCCAGAAATAACCATTTCTGGCAATCAGCCACATTTTGTTTGCCATATTGCATACAGTTTGACAAATACTATGAAACACCTTGTCAGTTTTATATCGATGTCACATAAATGTCACATTTCACATATAAGCATATTTTTAAAAGGACACCTGCAGAATTTGAAAAAAATGCAAATACAGATCAGCACATAAGAGACTGAATGATAAAATTCCTCCTTATAAAGATGGCCTCTTTTCTCAGGTTCATAACACCCCATCAAAATTTCACCATAATTTCCTTTTCATTGAAGAAGGGACCAAAGCAAACAGTTTGAAAATTTACCATGGCAGAAGGGGAGTGAGATCAAGGGTCCCAGTTTATCCCTAGAAGGGATTTGCAGCATGATCTGCAAACTGTGGTTGCTAGAGGTTGAGCTCCTCTCTAGCCAGTCCCTGAGGGTAGACAGGACAAATGCAGTCCATCCAGCAGCCCTGCCTGAGCCCTCTCTCCCCTATCTCAGTAATAACTCCAGGCCTGACCAGTTCTTTCTGGAAGGAGTATGTCCAGGCACTCAGAGTCCCAACATTTTTCTCCATTCATGGACTCCGTCATAACCCATCAAGCTTTGGGAGCAATGGCAACTGTGCATGTGCAAATCTCCCTGGATCAGAAAGGAGGGTCTTCACATTGGTGTGTATGTATTTCCTGGGCTACAATCCCCACAAGGAGTGAAGCAAAAGGGGTCAAAACCACAGCTCCCTATTTCTTTCTAGAATAGGCTCACACCACCTTCTTGCAGGGAGCACAGGCAGCCTGGGTTCTAAACAATTGCGTCAGGAATTCAGTCACCAGCTAAGTAGGAGAGCTTCTTCAGCCTGAGCCCAACTGTGGGAAAGGCTCCTACCAAACAGGTGAAGGAACTAGTCCTCCAATGACATGGATATGGAGAAAGACCCACTCACACGGGGCTAGAATATAAGCTTAGTTCAGCCATTTTTAAAAATAGCATGGAGTTCTTTAAAAGCTAACAGAGTAACAACCACTCTGGAGGCATTTTCAAAGGAACTTGAACCAGTGTGTTAATAAATGGCTGCATGCCCATCGCTGTTCCAGGATCCACAGGAGCCAGGACGAGGGAACATCTGAAGTGGCTTCTGGATAAGGAGACTCCTCCCAGCTGCAGGGCCATCACCTACTCCCCTGAGAAACTACTTCCCCTGAATGCACCTGCTCATAGGTCAACAGGTGGCTGATATGCACCAGATGCTCAAGAGACCTCAGATGAGCCAGGTGTGGGATGCTCAAGTCAGGCAGAGCCAAAACAAGACCAGGAAAATCTCAGAGGGCATGAGAACCCCTAGGACATGCAGTCCACAGCGGGGACACTCAGCCCAAAGATATTATGACAAAGTGCCTGGCCTGGGAAGTAAAGGGAGAATACACATGCACACACACATGTGCACACATATTTTTTACTGGAAATGGGGACAGGGGACTTGAATTTGAGGAATTCATTGATACATGTGTACAGGTTTCATCTGGGAGACGGGTTCTGATCTGACATTTTGCTTCCCTTACATTTAGAACATTCAGGGGGCCCCAGGCAGGAGGGCCACATCTGTAATCCCAGCCACTCAGGAGGCTGAGGCCCAAGTTCAAAGCCAGTGTCAGCCTCTGTCTCAAGATAAATGATAAAAAGTACGAGGGATGTAGTTCAGTGGGAAAGGACCTCTTTGTTCAACACACTATGCCCCCCTACACCCCAAAAGAAAGAAAAGCTCAGGGGGGAAGAAAACCCTGAGACCCATGCAGATCCCAGCCCCCTTGGGTAGGAAAAGGGCCCACGGACTGGTGATTCTCACGGTCACGACATTCTGAAATCCACCACAGAAGAAATTCAGGGAGGAGACTTGAGCTGCCAATTTGTACAGGAGATACCCATGTGTTCCATAATAAGAATAAAAAGAATCCAACATCTTTAGAAACCTGATAAATGTTAAATAAAACCCTACCAGAGAGAAAATGTAATAGTATCAATGAAGATAGGAAACAAAAGAATTCTAATAAACTCAAGGAGTTTAAGTGCTTCTTAACTATTTGTGGAAACTGTTTTGCTATTAAAGACACATGATAGAACCCCGCCTAGGGGACTTGCTGCAATCAGTTCATATGACCAGGATAATACATTAATAGTCATGGGCTATTCAGCTTAAAAATAGTATAAAATACCATGGGTAAGTTCTACACGGGTGCCATATGCAGGTGGTATTATGTATAACTCTGATGCACTAATAAAAAATCCAGCATGCTTTAGTCTTAATGGAAGCATCCAGTCCTAAAATTCATCCACAAAGTTAAATATTTGTAAACTTATCCAAGAAACTTTTTAATTAAAAGGGAAATAAAGTTATTACCTAACATGTACATTGTGAAGCTGTACTGTTACAATTATCTTCAAGAAAGACCACCTCAATAAAGTCCACCCATGAACCCACGTGGATGTGAAAATCCTATACTTAATTGCAATGGAAAAGTCATTATAAATCAAACCCTAACCAGGCCAATCTCAGCAACGTAGCTAGACCCATGGTCAGAATAAAATCTAAAAACTACCAGGAACATAGCTGAGTGGTAAGGCACCCTTCTGTTAACTATATATTAAAAAAAACAAACTCCACAAAACTAGCTCAGGAATAAGCGAGGTCCCTGTTCACTGCAGCTCCCCTCCTGCAGGAAAACGGTGTTTGGAGATTGGATTTTTTTTTCTTTTGGTACCTGGCATTGAACTCAGGGGCCCTCGACCACTGAGCCCCATCCCCAGCCCTATATTGCATTTTATTTAGAGGGAGGGTCTCCCTGAGTCTGTAAGTGCCTCACCCACTTGCAAATGCTGGCCTTGACCTTGGAGTCCTCCCGCATCATCCTCCTACCCCCAGCCACTGGGATGACAGGTGTGCGCCATCCCCTGGCTTGGAGTTGATTATTCTCTGGTCCCACCTGTCAATCACCACAGCCCGGGAAGAGGCCAGGCAGCCGCGCTCACTTGCCACTTAGGACTGGAGCAGGGGCTGAGGCTGCCCCAGGGGATGTGGAGGCTGGAGGGGTCTCCACCACTGTCAACGCTCTCCACCAGGCTGGCCATGGGGACTGAGGGGCGCTGTCCCCAATGGGCTCGGGCCTGTGGACGCAGAGAGCCCCGGGAGTCGGTTGGCCAACTCGGGTTCCTGCCACAGTGGGTCCCACCTGATGGCCTCCCTGCCCTGGCTCCCTCCGGAGCTTCCCTGTCCTGGCTCCCTCCGGAGCTTCCCTGTCCAGCCACCAGGTGCCACTGCACACTCACCAAATCCTTGTACTCAGCAGCCAAGCCTGCCCTGGGGAGGTTCAGTCCCTGCATGGCAGGCCCATGTGGGATCCCTGGCACAGAGTGAAGCCTCGAGTCCAACTGCAGGAATCCTAGAAGCACTGACTGCTGAGAAATAAATCCCACCCTGAGCGCGGAGGCCCACCCCCTGCTCGCTGGCTGCGCTCAGAATTGGACAGCACTCAGCACGCGTGCTCATGATTGGACAGGGCGTCAGTCAGTGTCCACTCTCCCCAGCCTGAGCCCAGCAAGCCTTCTTTTTGAGTGACAGCAGGTGATATACGCTTCAGGAAGAAGGAGGCCAGAATGGCAGGGTTTGAGTGCAGCTTTTTTTTTCCTTTCCTTTTGGGGTCTAGGCATTGGGTTAGGGTTAGGGTGACCAGAATTCTAAGTTTTGTTGGGTTTTGATGTTAGGAAATTGAAGTCATTTCTGGAAAGTTTCACCACCTGGGCCTCCTCCTACAATAAGACCACCCAGAGCGTCTTCCAGAGGCTGACTTGTCCTCTGTTCATCTGGGAACTGTCCAGTGCATCACGGTCATCACTGGTGTAGGCTCACGGGGGGGGGTGAAGCTGGCAGGCCCCCCAGAGGAGGTTCCGACCAGGTTGGCAGTATGAGAGCTGATGTTCCTCCAGCTGAGTTGAATCTGTATCTGGAGCCCACATTGAGCTGGAGGCAGAGTAAGGAGATCAGCACAGAAGAGACCCCAGAGCGCAGACCTGGGTAAACCACAGCTGCACCCAGGCTCCCTCTCCGTCTGGCCACTGGGGGTTGAATTCAGAGGCCTGGACCTCTGAGCCCCTTCCCCAGCCCTAGCTTGAAGTTTAGAGACAGGGTCTCTCTGAGTTGCTTAGCACCTTGCTTTTGCTGAAGCTGGCTTTCAATTCGCCATCCTCCTGCCTCAGCCTCCCTAGACGCTGCAATGACAGACGTGTGACACTTTATTTTTCTTTCTTTCTTTTTGAGATAAATGCCTGCGGTGGCCTCAGGATAACAGCCTTGCACAGATCAAGGCCACCCTAGGTGATCTCCCTGGTTCCCACCAGTCCCCTGGATCCCAGGCAATGGAATCCTGCCTCCTCCAAAAACCAGAGACCCCCTGCCCAGGTGTGCATCCTTATATCAGCTGAATTCTCTGCACTTGACAAAAAAAAAAAGAAAGAAAGAAAGAAAAGAAAAAAGACAGACCCTACCTGCTTGTCTTGATGCAAACAAAGCCAATGTGTTTCCAAATCAAGCTCTGGTCTTTTCCCCCCAATTCAGCAGTGCAAAATGTCACATAATACAGAGAAGACTTCTCATTAAAGGGGGCTCAAGGGTCTGTCTATTAATGAAAAACAATTTGGGTTTCATTGGGAGTCCACGAAAGCCAATTCCAGGTATTCCTAATTTGGTAAATAACTCCATAGATTCGAATGCACCCTGCTCCTCTCTGCCTTAATTAATCAGAGAGGCCTCGAGGTTACCTGCCCCCTGGGACCCCAGCTCCTGCAGATGAACGCGGGGGGGGTCCTTTGTTCTCCATGCAGCACCCTGAACCTCCACCTTCCCTTCAGACTCCAACACCTTTGGCAGTATCCAATGGGGGAGTGATTTAGAAAATTCTGTAATGTACCTAAAGACATTGCCTCATCCGAGTGTGATTCTATCAATTTGGTCCTATGGTCCTGTTTAGTATGTTTTATGTTTTTTTCTATTTTATTGGTTCTTCTTAGTTATACATGACCATAGAGTCCATTTTGGTAAAATTATCCAAACATAAAATAAACCTTATTCCCCTTAGGACCCCATTCATGTGGGTGAGCATGATTGTTACTGTATTCTGGATAAATGCCATTTTGACTTGAGTGAAAGGGAATCTCAGTGCAGTTTTAACTTGCATTTCCCTAATTGCTGGATACATTGCCTTTTCAATATTTATTTTTTAAAATATATTTTCTAGTTGGAGTTGGACCCAATACCTTTAATCTATCCATTTATTTTTCTGTGGTGCTGAGGATGGAACCCAGTACCTTGCACGTGGTAGGTGAGCACTCTATGGCTGAGCCACAGGCCCAGCCCCCATTTTCAGTATTTTTTACTTTTGATTCTCAGTAACAGCAGACCACATCCTTGGGGAACCAGTTTTGCTGCATTTGTGAATTGGGAACATTTCTCTTGAAGAAAGACTGAGAAGGTCAAGGCACATGCCCAGGATTCCAGGGATGAGAAGTACATGGTTGTCTTGCCCATGATGAGGAGAAGGTTATGTGGGTGAAAAGAGGGAAAGAGCTGGGGTCACCTTTGGGCCAGAACCTCTCCTTCCCCCATGAGGGAAATTATTCTTGCTTTTAGTTTTCTTAACCCAAATGAGAGATTTTCCTAAGCTACCAGTGCCACTAAATATACGTCCCTAGATGGAGCTCAGAGGCAAAGAAAAGTGGATAACCAATCCAGTGGTTACAATAACCAACAAGCTAGACCTTGGGCTACTTGGGGGCAAAACACTGGGTTTTACCCAATAATTAACAATCCAACAGCACCTGACACCCAATTAACGGGGGACAGAGAATTGGATTGGTGGGTGTGGGGCCTGTGGGTGGCCAGCTGCAGGAGCTTGCCTCTGGGTGCATTCCTTGCATCTGGGAGGTTTTTCAACACCAATGAGATAAACAAAGTGGCAAGAACACTGGCAAAACCCTCTGCAATATTCTAGCCAGGAAAATTCATAAGCACTTTAAAAGCATCTTAATGTTTACCCTCAGTCAAATGTGCCTCAATCCGAATGAAACCATTTGAAAAGAGTTGTCAACATGAAAAGTTTCTGAAATCTGCTGGTTTGTGGATCACTGCAAATCCATATGAGTCCATGGCTAAATACATAAGTAAAAATAGAAATCTAATAATGAGCATTCTCTTAAGACTTTCGTCCTGAAAACACTGCCCTATTTGCTTTGATAACTAAATGATCATTTAATAGTTCCTCTATCAACACTTGAGGTCCATAAAGAACTGTGGAACATTTCTGGTTGGGACAGAAATGTTTGGATACCAACAAGAATGTTTCACTGAACCTCAAAGGAGAAGGTTCGTAAATGCAGGAATGCCCACAAAACTTGAAATTAAAAACAAGGGACTGGGGTTGTGGCTCAGTGACAGAGCACCTGCTTAGCACCTGTGAGGCATTGAGTTTGATCCTTGGCACCACATAAAAAAGAAATTTATAAAATGAATGTATCCTGTCCAAATAAAAACTATTTTAAAAAATAAAGAGCAGATTTAAAAGAAAAAAGAAAAGCAACTCCCTGCAATGGAGCATTTCTCCTAGACCAGCTTCCTGGACCCCCATATACTAGCATGATATGAGCAAGCTTAGAAAAATGGGTGAGAAATTACAGAACTCTGCTCTGGCCCCATCTCTAGTCCAGCCCCACTTAAATGTCCCTCTCCAAATAGCAACACCTCAGACCACGTATTTGCTGTCTCTCCCTTTAGAGCTTTCTCACATTTTTCCTTTCTTTCTTCTTGTGGTGCTGGGGATTGAACCTAGGACCTTGTGCATGCAGGGTAAGCACACTACTGACCTCACTGAATCCCTGGCCCCTCACGTTCTTTCCTGAATGTGCATCTGTTTTCTAAATAGGTCTGTTCACGCACCTGACAATGATGAAGTTGTTTTCTGCTTTTAAAACCAAGGAACCTACTTTTTCTAGCTGAAGTCCCTCTCTCTCCCTGAAATCCCTTCCCATTATGATCATGGGTAGGACTTGGTCAGAAGTCATCATTATCACACTCCACCCACACAACCACACACATTACTTTCCTTTTACCTCTTCCCCACTTTAGCAGTCAAGTCAACATCCACTCCTCATCGTGCATCCTTGCATGAAGAGAAAGGACTGAGCCACAGTACCTTGGGGATCACAATGGGCAGATCTTTGCCTAGCTTATGGCAGAAATTAGCAAAGGAATGGCAGAGTTCAGGAACATCTCTGTCTCTTTTCTCTCACAAATAACTAGAGATTTCAATTATAAATGGATGGATGAAGTGAACTTGGGAGTATTGGGACAAATATTTGCAACACTGAAAATATAAGTGTTCAGCAGCCTAATGCCTTATTTCTTTTTTATCTTTGTTTTTGTTTTTAATGGTGTGGATTGAGCCCAGGGTCACTCAACCTCTCAGCAACATTCCTGATCTTTTTTTGTAATTTAGTTAGAGACAGGGTTTCACTGACTTGCTTAGTCCCTCCCTACATTGTTGAGGCTGGCATTGTATCAGCCTCCAGAGACACTGGGATAACAGTCATGCACCACCACACCTGGCTAAGGTTTTATTTCATTATTTGCACAAGAGCTGTTTTTCATGTAATATAACCTACTGAATGCTCTCAAAATATTGCACTTTGTGAAAGACTCAAAGAGATAGCTCATTAACTTTATATTAACAAACTTAAAGAATATGATTTTTCTTATGCTTTGGCTTCTTTTCACTTGATAAAATCAGGTTAAGACATAGTTTTCTAGTCTCTTTATAATAGGAATTGTTCCCAGTATCACTCAAACACAAAGCCACTGCCCCAGTCATGTTTATTTTATTTTTTTTTAGAAACTGGGTCTCACTGAGTTGTATAGGTCCCTATTATTTTGCTGAGTCTGTCTTTGAACTCGTGAATTTCCTGCCTCAGCCTCCCAAGCCATTGGGATTGCAGGTATGTGCCCCCACTCCCAGTTTCTTCATTCTTTTGTAGTTGTTGCTTTCTTTTGTTACATAAATTCAAGTTGAATAACAATATGTTTAACAATACAGACATAGAGAAAAGCCAGTGATGAAGGTAAGCATTTGAACATATCCACCAGAAAGTAGATTATATATTCACCATGGTGTATTACTCAGCCATCAATACAAACTCCTCTAATGGTCAGAAAAATAGATGAAATTGGATGATGTCATGCTAAGTGAAGAAATACACAATAGTGTCACATCTCATACGTTAACTAATATAATATCATGTGCAAGGACAATAGTGATTAGTACGGCTGAGGAGTGTGTGGGGTGCATCAAGGGCAGAAGAGGGTATTTGGATTATATGAATATCCAATATATATATATATATATATATATATATATATATATATATATATATATATATATATATATATATATATATATATATGCATATATATAAACATCACACTGAATCCCATAAGTATGTGCAGTTGCTATGTGATGATAAAACCCATCATCTCTCATAATTATCAAATTCTGCACTAAAAACACAATCCTACTGTCTTTTGGAATTTCCAGTATATGATGCGATATTATTGATGATGCTCCCTGATAACAACCAGGCTCTCCCTACACATCCATTCTATTTTCTTCCAGGCTCTTAACATAGAGGATACAATGTATTTCTGCATCTGGATCATCTCACTTAGCCTAAACTCCTCCAGCTTGTCTGTGTTATTGGAGAATATACTTTTGTTTCTGGAGTTTTGACCCAGGGTTGCCTTACCAGTGACAGAGATCCACCATCATTTTCTTTTTCAGTTTTAAGACAGAATGTTACCAAACTACTAAGGTTGGCCTTCAAATTTTGGCAACACTGCCATATACATCATCCTTATTTTAAAGTTGAGTAATAAGTGAGTTTTGGAGGCACATTTCTTTTGTCATGCTAGGGACTCAATAGGCTGAGGGAGGAGAATCACTATCTTGGAGCCAGCCTCGAATCTTGGTGACACCCTCTGCACCTTAAAAGACCTCGTCTCAAAATAATTGTAAAAAAACTGAAAAGGTTATATATGTATGCTGATACATTTGTGTGTAAACACAGTGATAAATCTCTCTTTCTCTATTCTCTGTAATATACCATAGGTTCTTCTTCCTGAGTTACTCTTTGGAAATTTAGGTTGTGGATAGTACTGTAGTTAACTTGGGAGAGTAGATATTCCTAAAGATGGATTTTATTTCCTTCAATTGTTGAAGTGGTTAATGTCAGCTGTCCATTTGAGTGGATTGAGATACCCAGAGAATTTGTGTGGAAGATCTCTGCAGGTGTCTGTGAGTGTGCTTCCAGAAGGCTGAGTCAGAAAGCATGGGGAATACCTGTAATGAACATATATATTGGTGTTCAATAGGTTTGATTTGGAAAAAAAGCAAGAGAAGCAGTCACTCACTTATGCTCCAAGCTTCTTGAAGTCCCCTTTGGGGACTTGCACCATTGGCTCTACCGGGGTCTTTTAAACATTTTTATTTGTTTAAATTAGTTATCCATGACAGTATAATGCATTTATATACTTTGATATATCATACATAGTTGGGATATAATCTCATTTTTCTGAGTATACATATTGTAGAATCACATGGGTCATACAGTCCCATACATACATAAAGTAATATTGTCTGTTTCATTCTCTTTCTTATCCCCATATCCCCTGTCTTCCCCTCCTTTAACTTTCCTCTACCTAATGTAAGTTAATGCAATTCTTTTTTTTTCTTTTGCATTACAATTTTAATACACATATATACCACATTTTTTGTATTTTTTTTAATGCAATTAAGTTGACACCCAATTCAAGTCTTCATACATGTATTTTGGATGTATGACACATTCTACCAACCTTGCTAATCCCCATCCCCCTCTCTTTTTCTCCCACCCCTCTGCCCTATCTAGAATTTATCTATTCCTCCTATGCTCCCCCTGCGTACTCCACTATAAGTCAGCCCCCTTATGTCAGGGAAATATTCAGCATTTGTTTTTATAGGGCGGTCATTGGTAACTTCACTTATCATTATCTTCTCCAACTCCATCCATTTACATGCAAATGCCATGATTTTATTCTTTTATTGCTGAGTAAAATTCCATTGTGTATATATGCCACATTTTTTTATTTATTCATCCACTGAAGGGCATCTGTGTTGGCTCCATAGTTTAGCTATTGTGAATTGTGGTGCCACAAACATTGATCTAGCTGTGTCCCTGTAAGTATGATGTTTTTCAACCTTTGTGCTTAGACTGAGGAGAGTGATAGGTAGGTCAAATGGAGGTTCCATTCACATATTTACAAGAAATCTCCATACTACTTTCCAAATTGGCTGCACCAATTTGCAGTCCCACCAGAAGTGTATGAGTGTACCTTTTCCCCACATCCTTGTCAACATTATTGTTGTTTGTCTTCATAATAGCTGCCATTCTGACTGGAGTAAGGTGATATCTTAGAATAGTTTTGATTTGCATTTCTCTGATTCCTAGAGATGATGAGCATTTTTTTCATATATTTATTGATTGTATATCCTCTCCTGAGAAGTATCTGTTCAGGTCCTTAGCCCACTTGTTGATCAGGTTATTAGTTTTTTTCATCTACCAGGATAATTTAAGTTCTCTTTCCTGGACCACAGCTGTTTCATTTGCTTGCTCATATTGTGAAGCTTCCAGCTTCTTGGACTGAGGTGTTACAAGTTTCCCAGTGTTGCCATCCTGTAGGCAAAAATTTGGTGACTATTACTCCCATGATTATGTGAGTAAATATAATAAGCTCCCTTCTGTATACATATGTACATTTTTATGTATTTTATTTTTCTGAAGAATCCTAAAAATACAGGCATATTCTCAATGTCTGGGTCATATTGCACGTCTAGTTATAATTTTTTGAAAAAACCCTTATACTTTTTTAAATGTCTATTCCTGGCAAGGATGTCCAAGTGTCTCCTTTTCTGCATATCCTCTGCAGTATGTGCTACCTACCAACATTTTGAGGATGGAGCCCACAAGCGTGTGGTTATATCTCATTGTGATATAACCTGAAAGCATAAAAATTCCAAAAGAAAATGAGAATTTTTTTTGCCATTGCTGTTGGCAATGGTTTTAGATAGAATATGCAGAGACTGGGCAAGGAAAAACAGCTGAGACTATATAAAGCTAAAAATGCTTCTATACAGCAAAGGAATCAATCAATGAAATGTAAAAGTAGACTGGGTTAAAGAAAACCGATTGTAGCCCCATGTCTGAAAAAGCTCAACATCCAAAATATAAGAAACTTATACAACTCACCAAAATTTAATATAAACCTCTCATAACCTAATTTAAATATGGTAAACTACTTAGATTCTGCCCTAAAAATTAAACAAGTGTGTAAAGACATGAAAGTTACTCAAGATCACGTAGTAGGCTACATAAAATGATAATTTAGCTTTTCTGCTTATTTGTCACACAGGATTATGGGTGCACACTCTCCATTCTTCACGGGGCATCTTGAGATCAATTAGCAAAATGCCAGGTTCTCATTTTCCCACATTATGTTTCCTCATTATTCCATCTTAATTGCCAAGAAAATATCGAGCCTGGAAAACAACAAAATATAGATAAATTGCTAGATATTCATCAACTTTGAAAATGACATCAGAAATCAATAAATACATTAGTAGACCCAGATGTGAAGAAATATAAAATAGACCTACAAATCAACATTTTACTTTACAACTGCTCAAAAAATACTTGGAGTTATGCTGATATGGGAGCACATGCCACTAGTCTTCACTACCTCGAGGCCACAGCAGGAGGACAATTTAGGCTAAGGAATTTGAGGCCATTCTGGCAAAAACCCAGCTCTAAAAATTGACCCACCAAAAAACCAAACAGTAATCACATTTTTAAAAAGGAGCCTTCACGGGTGATTTCTATGAAACATGCAATAAGGATCAGTAACAATAATTCAAGATCACGTCTAAATGTAGAAGAAGAAAATTGACTAATTCTTTCTGTAAGGCCAGAAATACCAGCTAACACAACATAAGAATGGAAATTGCAGACCATCTTTTTATAGATGTTGATGCAGATATTCAAAATCCCTAGGAAACTGAGAACAACAACAAAAAGAATGATTGCACTTCATGACCAAGAGGGACATTGTCATATGGGAAGTTCCCAAAAATCATTTTGATAGAGCAAAGCTCTGGAAAATCACTTACCAAATTACTGTAAAACCTATGGCCAATTATAACCAGAGGAAAATTCTTTTTAGATCCACATAACGGCAGCTATGAACTGTTTACATATTTAAAGGTGTGAACTGAAGTGTTTCACAATCTAGTTTTAGAAAAAAAAATGTTTGCTTTTCTGACTTCTAAATATTGTTTGAGAATATGAAATGGGATTTTCATCAAAAATCAAATTGCATATGCAGATGATACTATTATTTCTATAATGTTTCTAAGCAATATTCATGAACTAATGAAACATAGCAATTAGTTCAATAATGTCATGGGTTAAATGGTCAACATCAAATCATTTAAATTATATACAGTAGCAATGAGCAGTGTTAAAATCGAGGCACAATCCATTCACAAATATAGGTAAAATAATATAAATGAAAGTAGTAACAAAAAAATTTTTCACTGCAAAGTAAAAAAATTAAGGTGAAAGTAAAATGCAAAAAAGATCATGGAAACAAAATGGGAAAACTGTTAATATTCAATGATTAAAAGTTTGATTTGGGGTGTTAAGGGTTGATAGGCTTCCTCCAGATTAGTGCATGGGGTGGGGCCAGGCTTCCTACTCTGGTCTGGCCTGGTGTGGTGCCGGGCTTCCTCCTCTGATATGATATGTATTCTATATATGTGAGTTAAGTTATTAATTGTGTTATTGAGCTCTATAGTTTCTTTATTCAACTTTTGTTTGGAAGATCTATCCAGTCATGAGAGAGGTGTGTTAAAGTCACCCCAGATCATGTTGTGGTCAATTTGACTCTTGAACATGAGAAGAGTTTGTTTGAACATAGGTGCCCCATTTTGGGGGGCATATATATTGATGACTGTTACATCTTGTTGGCATATGGTTCCCTTGAGATGTTCTTCTTTATCTATTTTGATTAACTTTGGCTTGAAGTCTACTTTATTTAATATAAGTATGGAGACCCCTGCTTGATTTGAAGGTTCATGTGAGTGGTATGCTTTTTCCCAATCTTTCACCTTCAGTCTGTCTTTCCCTGAGTCTCCTGGGGGCAGAATATGGTTGGATTTTTTTTTTAATCCAGACTACTAGCCTATGTTTTTTGATTGGTGTGTTTAAGCCACTAACATTTAAGGTTACTATTGAGACATGGTTTGTATTTCCAGCCATCCTTGTTTATTTTTGCTACTTGACTTGAAGTGTTAATTATTCTTTAATTTTTAATTGGTATCTACATATAGGATCCAACATTTTAATTGAATATGTGTAGTGTTCAAATCAGTGCAATTTCTACCTTCTAAAATATCATTTTGATGTTTGAAACCTGTGAAGTCTTCTTAGAATGTCCAGAGTCTAATAATTACTTATACAATTCAAACTATGGGCTATAAAACCTAAGAGTTACTTTTCCCTCTTAACTGCTTTTTGACACTCCTTGCAAACTGTCTCTTAAAACAGATAAAAAAAGCTTTTCTCATTTGTGGTTCTTTGTGATCAACTTTTTCAGCTTCAACATATGAGTGCAAACATACAGGATTTGTGAAATATGAAAAATCACTAGAAAAAGACAGTCTCCCATGGTAAATCCAGAAAAAAAGAATATAAATTTAAAAATTGTAAAATATAATCCCAGTGCCTTGGGAAGCTAGGACAGGAGGATGGTGAGCTCAAATCCAGCAACAGCAAGGCACTGAGCAACTTGGTGAGATGCTGTCTCTAAATAAAATACAAAATAGGAGTGGGGATGTTGCTCAATGGTTGAGTGCCCCTGAGTTTAATCCCTGGTACCGCCCAAATATTTTAGGGTTCACATTTAATCACTAGGCCTTAGTTATATTTGGTGAGATCTATATATAAATGGCATATGCCAATTCTTATGAATTTATTTTTTGTAAGACAAATATTATATAAATATTTTTATAGTATAAGCTTAAATTGATCTATATTAGCATGTAAAAAAATAACTTAAAAATGCTTTTAGGTGTGGCTGAATGCCTGCAATCCCATCGGCTCAGGAGTCAGAGGATTACAAGGCCAAAGCTCAGTAACTTAGCAAGATTTTCTCCCAATATAAAAAAATGGCTGGTGAGATAGTTTAATGACTAAATGCCCTGGGTTCAATCTGGGGTACAAAGGAAAGGAGGAGGGTTTTAAAATTGCCTTGTCTGAACAACAAAAAGACATGTGAAATTTAAGACCAAAAACTGCATTCTATCACTTTTCTGTGACACACAGAATCTGCTTCAATTCATTTTAAACATTTGAATCTCACACAATCTAAGTTTTCTAACACTCAATAAATGACATGTTTTAATCACATGTGTCTCCAGGCCATTAGATGAATTTAAGATCAGTGTACCTGAGGAATCTGCAATCATACAAACTAGAGAGTGCAGGTGCCATGAATTTGCAGTAATAGTCAAGAACTTGTGGATGGGTTGTTTATTGCCTTGAAAGTGTTGGAAAATTGTTTTCTGATGATCAACTTCTGTACTAATATTGGGAAAAACTTAGACCCTTTCCTGATAGTATGCTTCAAAGAAAGGGACACAATTCCATGCAATAATGAGGAGAACTAATCTTCATACATGTAGTGGCCAGGAGAAGGCACAGTCTGGTCATTCTGCTAGCTCCAGTTTTGAACCACAATCATCACTAAATGATGTGTGTCAAGTATATATGATTAAAATTGTGTAAATGCACCATGGTAGTGTTGTGAAGAAATATCTATAGTAATGTCCATGCTAAGGTACCATTGTTGTTAAGAACCAACCTGGAGAATGGGAATGATTCATAGATGACTGAAATCCTGAGCTATGTACCTTCCCAGCTGTGCACATTATGCCTGGCACAACATAGTCCAGGAGATTATGAGACATAACACAAGCTCTCTGTCATCAAGGGGGTAATCTGAGAAACACCCCTCAAACAAGGGTCTAAGGAGTGATACTTCCAGCTTGGTCCACAGATGCACTATTGTACTGGGCACTCATGTCCTGTATGCACTGGATAAATCAAGCTGCCCCCTAGAGTGGGCATTCTGTGTGGAAGGATATGTAAATCACAGGGAATCTAACACAGATTTCTGAAATAAGTTACATTGGAGAATTCACATATGGTAACAAGAAGGAAAGGCCAAGTAAGGAGATGAGAAAAGACAGATCACACATGAAAAAGAAATTTTCAAAAAAAAAAAAATCACAAGTTTTGTTTCTTAGAGCTGATAGTAAATACTCCCTCTAGTGTCTGGATCCAGGAAGGAGTCATGTTAGATATGCTGCTGTCACTAAAGTCAGGGGAGGCTGTGTGATACATGCACCATCATCTGTGTTGCAACCATCTAGTGAAGACTGCTCAGGCAGTGGACACGACCTGGTGGTCAGCACAGAAGTAGAGAGAATTACAGGAGAAGGACACCCCACTTCAAGTCAGGGTTATGTGGACCCTCTGGGTGGGCACATTCCATGGTGAAAGTGAGAGGAAGAAACATCTCTTCTCCCATAGGCAATCTGAGTACCATCCTGTTCATAACGGGAGAGGAAATAGGATCTGTCACCCCTAACAACACATGTGCAGACTTACAGCTTGGGGTTGTCCTCATAACAGAGCTCAGCTTCACCACTACTGCCAACCATCACCAAGTCCTCTTGGTATTCAGACAAAAGGGAGATGGAGAATTGAGACTGGTCTTGCTTCAAGCAAGTGGGCTTGGGACTGATGTCAGCCTAGGCAGAAACCTCTTACATGTGGCTTTTTGTGTGCTGGGAATCTATGAAGAGCACTAGGGAGAAATGACTGACACCACAGAGAGAGCAACACCATCACCCAGCACCTCTGCTGCAAAACACACCCTCCAGTAACACAACGAGCAAACCCTGGGCAAGACTTGACTGAATGAATGGTAGCTCTTTGTGAGAAGTAGATATGAGAACCATGGCTTGCTTTTATAAATTGTCAGGGTTTTAAAATACAGCTCAGGATTCACACTTACATCTATAATATTTATATTACTATCATTATAAATTTCTCCTGAGAAAAGCAACTAGAAGAGAAATTGTTCTTTAAAGGCAAGAAAGAAGAAGCCCCAGAGTTGCTGCTCTGTGGGCACAAGTGCATGGAGTACTGCATACAGGGCATAGGTTAATGGCGTCTGCGTGGCAGGCCACTCCCCATGCTAGGTGTGTGAATGGCAAACTGCTTACCCCATCGGCACAGCTCTGGGCACGAGGCCATGTGTTGCACACCCACTCTTTGATTGTTCACCACAAGGACAGTGAGCAGACATTGCATTGGTGGCTGTCTATATTTTGCGTAGACACTGCCTGAGTACAAATACATAGTAACTGCACAATTAAATCAGGCCAGCTTCCTGATTGGTCTCTGGAGGTCTTGATTAGAGACTCCACAACCACACTCTCCTCTACTCTGTTCTGTGGAGCTCCTCAGGGATGAGAGAGCCCATGCATTTCTCTGCAGAACCCAATCTCTCATTACTGGGAAACCCACAGGCTCCTGCAGGAGGGTCTGTTTTCCCTGACTGATATCGCGATGGAAGAGTCAAGTTCTTCTTTCACCTTTTCTTCTTTATCTTGTTCTGTGTGTCTTAGGGTCACATTTATCTGTGCATGCTAATGACATGAGAAATTGAATTTTGGAAAAAAATTTGAAAGTGACCAGGACAGGATGGGTTTCAAGTGTCCTGATTGTTCCTCTAAGCAAAATTGAATTTACACATTTCCATTATTAGATATTACAAAAGGTTTTTAGTGATTAAAACAGAATGGACTAATACATAAAAATATTCTTCCAAATTCTTGTGAATTATATTCATAAGCCTATAATTTGGCACCATGTATTGGAACTTACCAGCACATTTATTTGATTTTCTAAAATATTTAATGTACTTCCTTCTGATCACAGTCCCTAGTTTGACATTTACCAACTGAAAGTTCTTAACCACGTGAGATTCCATTCTATAAAATGAGGTTTTGAACATAGAACCTCATTTCCCTCTAAAGATTTCAAACTGTACAATTACTCAAACAATAATTGTTCTATGAGTTATGAAGATGACCAAAGCAAAATTATCAATCAAAATATTAAAACTTATTAATTTCCTGGTAATAAGTATACAAATTGTAGTGTTTAAAATCTCTACATGACATACCATATGTAAGTTATGTCCCATGAAGTTATTAAATTGAAAAATGAAGAAGTAAAACTGACATTCCCTATAAGAAAAATTGACACATTTTAGCAGGATCTCAAAGAAGCAAAGAAGCTACTGGGAAAGCTCACTAGTACACTGAATTTCCTCCTCCAATGCCCTTTTTAGAATCCACACTAACTCTGCATCTGAGGACACAGAGGTACTTTGTCATCTGAATAAGCTGAGTAGAGCACAAACACTTGTACGTTTTATGGAAAGGATGTGTTTAAGTTCTGTCTCTGCAGATTTGTAATTTTAATGTCTGTAGAAAGGCAAGAAGTTCCCATTGGAGAACACATAACTGTGGCTGCCCCAGTGGGACATGTCATCTCTCTCAATTTTATTGTCTTCTCTGATGGATAACAGCAATCCAAGAGGTCTGGGCTTCAAATTCTTAAAGTTTCCTGGACACATCGGGAAAAGGATCTTGATTGAGATCATTTTCTCATGCTGATAAGGAAACTTAAATTACTCTAATTCTGGTCCTAAAATCAAATTAGTCCAAACCTGTTCCACAACTCATAATGCCTCTACTTTGATGTGAGGGACTCCTGGTACCCCCATAATTTCCCTGAAGACCTGAAGTGTGTGATGGGCCCCTCTTTCCTAGTTTGCACATGGAGCACACTTTCTTGGGGGTAGTGATGGTTTGGTATGTCATCCTTTCCAAAGTGACAGTCCTGTGGCTCAAGTTCTAAGTGAAATATTAAAATTAAGAAAAGAAGAGGAAGAGCTATAGGTCACATGTTGTAGAAATTACAGGCAGATGGAATCTACTCAGAGCCGAGGCAGAGTCCGAGCTGGAGTCCTCTCTTAAGAAACCTACAAGACCAACTCCACCTTCTCTGAGAGAAACCATGTAAAAAGCAGGATAAGTCTCCTGGGTACTGTATGTATATCTATTTATATGTGTGTGTGTATATATATATATATATATATATATATATATATAATCATTAATGCGCTATATTAAAAATGATCGCAGTTATTTGGAGTCAAACGAAAGGACAGTTATTTCAAGCAGATCCACTTATGTTCCAGTTGTAGAAATCAGAAGATAGTTCTTGAACACTGCCATTATCAACAAGTGAAGGGTTAGTACAAGCATGATAATGAATGAAACATTTTTTTTCTAGAGGTTGATGGAAACTTGGACTAAATGGAAATATATAAAATGAAAACTCATATCCACAGACAGAAATTCCACATGGATGGGATGAGAGAGGTTGGAAAACTGAAGAAGAAAGTCACAATAATTGCCAAAGCATGAGACCTCCAAAGCCACATGAGAGGGAAACACAAAACAGGAAAAGAGTGCAAGTCGTTGAACAAGTATTTCAGCATATGAACAGTTAGGAAAGACACATCAAGGGCGGAGGAAAAGTATCCCCTCATGCAGCCCCCATCCTGGACCAGCCACATGAAATTTTGTGCCTTTGGTGAATTATGCTCCACCTTATTCCCTGGCATAGCCCATTAATCACCAAGGTGCCACCTTGAATACTGTCCCTCACATACACTCACTTCCTGGGAGGCTTCTGGAATAAGCCATGGCAGAGGGTTGGCAAGTACTCCAAACTTTGTGGAGCCAAGAAGAGCTCTTTGGAGAGGTGGAGAATTGCAGACCATACCTTTGTTGTAATGTGGACTTGCTATGTAATTAGGTGCTGTTGAGTCCAATCTCTTTGTAGCCCTGATTTTTAATAAAGAGGAAATAATTTAATCTCTAATTGTGAGGATTAGGCCAAAACATACTGAACAAGTGGGTTCCAACCAGTTAAAGAAGGCTCTCTGTGGAGCTGGGAATGGTGGTATTTTCCTGTAATCTCAGCAGCTTGGAAGGCTGAGGAAGGAGGATCATGAGTTCAGAGCCAGCCTCAGTGAAAAAAAATTTACTAAGCAGATCAGTGAGATCCTGTCTCTACATAAAATAAGGATAGGGATGTGGCTGAGGGGTTGAGTGCCCCCAAGTTCAATCTTCATCATTGTACCCCCCCCAAAAAAAAAAAAGAAGAATTTCTGAGGAGTGAGTCTCAGGCTTTGGATTTATAACAGCTTTCTTGGAGGTTCTAAAGTGTAGAACTAGTATAGAATAAGTGTTATGGGCCAAGCTCTGGGGTGGATGTGCATGCATTTGAATACAGGCATTTATATATATTTTTATATATTATAGATTTGATGTTGATCTACTGATGGAATATTTCCTACCCAAGGCAAGTATGTGCTTTAGTTAAAGTCTGAAATAGTAGATATATAATTTAATAATCTGCAGCTACATATTGAAAAATAACAGTCATCAGAAAATCATGTATGTGAAGCTAGATCATTTCATGACTCTTTAGAACATGTAGATCTATAAGGCAAGATAGTAAGAGAAACAATAAAAAAAGAAAGATTCATGAACTTGGGATGCCATTTAAAAATCTGAGGTGAATGTTCGTCTACAATCTGACTTCCATAACAAGACCCTACAGTATAAAAATTAAAAATCAAGAAAAAATAAAGGGTATATATTCAAACTAAAAAGCTGCTTCTCAGCAAAAGAAACAATAATGTGAAGAAAGAACCTACAGATTTTGTACAAATCTTTACCACACATAATTCAGAAAAACCACTAATGTCTAGGGTGTATAAAGTACTCAAAATTAATACAAACAACAACAAAAACCAATTAACAAATGGACTCAATTACTGAACAGACAACTTCACAGAAGAAATATAAACCATTAACAAATATATGAAAAAACATTCCACCCATCTAGCAATTAGGAAAATGTAAATCAAAATTACTTTAAGATTTTATCTCACTCAGTCAGAATGGCAATCATTAATAATACAGGCAACAATAAATGTTGTTGAGGTTGTGGGGGAGGAACACTCACACATTGCTCATGAGATTGACTCCAAATTGGTGCAACTACCATGGAATGCAGTATGGAGACGCCTTGAAAATCCAGAATGGAACCACCATTTGACCAAGCTATCCCTCTCTTCGGACTATACCTAAAGGAATTAAAAACAGCATAATACAGGGACTCAGCTGCACCAGTGTTTATAGCAGCACAATTCACAATAGATAAACCATAGAACCAACCTATGTTTCCTTCAACAGATGAATGGATATATAAAATATATATATATATATTTCCCCCACCAGTGGAATATTACTTAGCTTTAAAGATGAATGAAACTATGCCCTTTGGTGGTAAAAGGATAGAGTTGAAGAATATCATGCTAAGTGAAAGAAGCCCCACCCCCACCCCCCCCACACACACAGAAACACAAAGGCCAAATGTTCTCTCCAATAAGTGTATGCTAATTCACAACGGGGGTGGGGAAAAATATTTATTTAGATTAAGTAGAGATGATTGCAGGGAGGGGAGGGAATATGGGGATAGAAATGATAGTAGATGGGCTGGGGATGTGGCTCAAGTGGTAGCGCGCTCACCTGGCATGCGTGCGGCCCAGGTTCGATCCTCAGCACCACATACAAACAAAGATGTTGTGTCTGCTTAAAACTAAAAAAATAAATAAAAAATTAAAAAAAAGAAATGATAGTAGAATGAAACAGACATTACATATAATACTTAATATATATAGATGCTAAAGCACTCAACAAGGGGGGGGAGAGAATAGAAATTCAGTGGATTATACAAAGTTGGATTGAAGGGAAGAAAAGTGAAATAGGAGTACAAATGACAGTAGAATGAATCAGACACAACTTTTCAATGTTTATATATAAATACACCACCAGGGAAGGTCCACAACATGTACACCTCAAGAACGAAATGCTAACTAAAATGAGTTTCACTCCATGTATAATATGTTAAAATTTGCTCTACTATCATGTATACCCAAAAAGAGTAAGAAATTTTAAAAATGACAAGGGAAAATTTTTATACTGAGAAGGATTGTGAGTTAAAAACTCTTCAATGAATGGTAATGTCATTAAGGTTAAATAAAAGTATAAAAGAGTACCTTGAGCCCATACAAAACAACAATGGTAAATAGAGTTGCCCAAGTCAGTCTGCGCAACTAGCTATACTCACAAAATTTTTGGTTTACAACTCTTTTCTATTTGTTTTACAAAGCAGCACAAGAATAATACTTACAAGTTCAGCAGAGAAAAACATTACATAGCAGTGTTATGAATACTATGAATAGTGCTGTGGGCACTCAAAGAAAGCATTCTCAATTTTCACCCCCATGCAATAAAAAATCATGCAGTTGAAAGATACACTACTTAGTGATTAGATAACACATGCATGTGTTTGTGACATTCAGTATGTGGGCAGCTGCTCAACTTGGCAGGTCAGATCCAATAGATAAGGAAAACACTCTCTTCAAACAAGACAGTGTTTCCTTGAGTAATACTATGAAAGCAAGAGAGAAAGCAAAAGTGAAAGACACAGACAACAGTATTGCCAGACTAGGAAAACCCAACAACTGAACCTATGTACTGACGAGTCCCAAAGAGCTTTTCAGGGTCCTGACTGGGAAGTGCTGGGCAGAACATCCTCTCCACAGGTGAGAGTCTGAAGTCTTGTTCTACCTTGTATTGAAAGTGAGGCCAAATAAATACAAGTTAGAACAAAGAAAACTTCATTCTAACATCTTGCATGACCTGGTGATCCCCTGAAGAACACCAAGTCCTCCCAAGAACAGGTCAGATCCTAGAGGAGGGAGTGATAGCCTTGAGATGACTAAATAAATTGGGATTCCAATGAGTGAGCCACACAGCCAGATGCATTGAGAAATCAGCATTCTTTATCCGTTTCATTAAGGATTGCAGACATCATTCAATCAAGAAAAGGGAAGATCTTTAGTATTTTCCTTAGACCACTAGGGCTGAAACGTCCCTCCTGTCCATATAAACAGTGTAAACTCTCATATGTAAAATGAAGCCAGTTTTCTGCATAAAATAATGTGGAGATAAGCATGAAACCTAGATATTTACCCTTTGGAATAAAGAATGGTGTGAATATTATTCTCCTAGAATTATCATTATATTTCAGTATTTATTTTCCCAAATAAATTTAAATGACATGTTGGTGGGTGGTGTTTTTTTGACCCAAAAGGCTCACATATGAAGAGAATATTGTGTCTTTACTTTTTGATCAGAACTTGTAGATGAGTCTAGAGGTTTATGTCAATCAAAATTGTGTTTCTATCTCTGTGGTGTCATGGGTTCTTGGAGTTATAAGATCTGAGGAGGGACAGGGTTAGTTTATAGTATCGTATAATTACTGGGTTGCAGAGGGTTCTGGGAGACCATGACACATGCAATCTATCGTATAATCCAATAAGTATAACAAACATTATATTGTAAACTATTAAGTAGAACCAAAGGGTCTACAAAATCAAAATATATAATGAAATTAAAATGTGGGGGCATAAATGCTCCTACACTATGTCTTTTTCTTTTACAGTCATCATTTTACATGTTTCTAGTTACACTTTTCTACTGGGTATCCAAAACTAAATAGGTGGTCCCAAATTGTGATGTTTTTTTCTATACTAGAGGCGCCTATAGTCAACTCAGTGATGAAAGTCATAGAATTCATGAGGAACTGCATGGTTTCTTCAGTCTAAGAGTCAGGATGGACCTATGGACCATGTGGATTCCCCAGAAAACATTAAGACTATTTCCCCCTTCAGCAACCCTCCTTTATTGCCTGAATATGCACGTTGGCTCCTAGTCTCTTGGGTCTTTCTCCTCTTCCTGATTGGGAGCTTGTATAACTCTCCAGAGTTGTAGATCCCTTAAGGAGTACTGCTACTCTATAAGGTGAAATGTTAAACTCATAATTCAAACTAGGGATATCTGGGCATTATATTAGTATCCCTAGGTGCTTCCTATAAATGTCTTAATTTTCTGATAATTACAAACAAGAGAGAGTATATAATTCACATAAATAATATTCTCCAAATAATACTTGATCAAATTTATGAAATAATTAATGGAGACGTTATAGCATTATTTACCCAATAGAATGTTTTACTATTGCATCGATCCATTAGCAAAGTGAATCGTGGAAGATGTGTGACCTAATAACATCATTAAATGCGTGACAAGCTTTACTTTAAGAAATTCACACTTTATTTACTAACAAATTGCATCTGTAATGAAATATAAGTAACAATGCTCTGTAAAATGGGCATGGTGGACCATGCCATGACCCTAGGCATGTGAGAAGCTTTGCAAGTTCAAAGTCAGGCTCCATAACTTAGTGAGGCCCTATACAACTTAGCAAAATCTATCTGTAAATAAAAAAGAAAAATTTGAGGATATGGTATACTGATTAAGTGCCCCTAAGTTTAAGAGGCTCTTAAAAATTTAAATTTTAAATTTCATATAAATCTTAAGAGACTTCTGAAATAATCAACTCTGAGTATTATTATTTCTTCAGTTGTGAAAAATGAGACTCTTTAGTAATTGTTGATTTATACTAAAATTATATCCTTTTAGGGATGCACAATTCTATACTTGTATTTCCTTATTCGTACAATATCAGCTCAAGATGTTAAGAAAATTTTCAGCAAATGTCAAAAGCAATTACCCATTTTCTACATTTAAATGATATTTTCCCTTCTAGGTCCCAAATACTTCAAGGGATGGGCTATAGATAAGAAACTTACTACAATCTTTATATTTGACAAGGTGTATTTGTAAACATTTTGCTGTTATCTAAGGTACACACATTGGACAAATGCTAATCCACATTTGCTACATATATGAGGTCAGAAATTTAAAAATGTCAAAAATTTGAATACAGCCTTGGACACATTCTTTGGGATTCTATATGCTATAAATCCTCCAGTGTTTTAAAAATGTTGGATCAATGGCCAAAAGCTTTTCAAAAATTTTTACACATGTCCTCTCACTCGTATGAATTCTGAGGTGCTGAGTAGGGTGTGAACAACTGTTGGAGACTCTGTCACCTATTTTGCATTTATATAATTTCTGTGCTATCATATCTCTAGTGTGAAATAGTGTTGAACTGCTGTGAAATAAAGGTTGATTCATCCTTAAAGACACTGATGCAATGTTTTCATTGTAAAACTTCTCTCCAGTATAAAATCTATAATGTTTAGTAAGATGTGATCTTCAATATTAAAAGCTTTGCCATTCTTCACATTTACAGGACTTCTCTCTAGTATGGATCCTCTGGTGTCGAGTAAGTGATGATTGTTGATTAAAATCTTTGCCACATTCTCCACATTTGTAGGGCTTGTCTCCTGTATGAATTCGCTGGTGCTGAGTAAGTGATGATCTGTGATTAAAACTCTTGCCACACATTTTACATTTGTAGGGCTTCTCTCCAGTATGAATCCTTTTGTGACAATTAAGCTGTGAGATGCTATTAAAAGCTTTGCCACACTTTTTACACTTATAGGGCTTCTCTCCAGTGTGGATTCGCTGGTGCTGAGTAAGTGATTCCTTTTGACTGAAACTCTTGCCACAAAATTTACAAATGTAGGGCTTCTATCCTGTATAAATCCTGTTGTGGCGATCAAGATTTGAGTTTTTATTAAAACTCTTGCCACACACTTTACATTTGTAGGGCTTCACTCCAGTATGAATCCTTTTGTGACGATTACACTCTGAGATGTTATTAAAAGCTTTTCCACACTCTTTACATTTGTAGGGCTTCTCTCCAGTGTGGATTCGCTGGTGTTGTGTAAGTGATGATTTTTGAATAAAACTCTTGCCACACACTTTACATTTGTAGGGCTTCTCTCCAGTATGAATCCTGTTATGGCAATCAAGATGTGAATTTCTATTAAAACTTTTGCCACATACTTTACATTTGAAGGGCTTCTCTCCAGTATGAATTCTCTGGTAATTTTTAAGTCTTGGTTTTTGACTGAAACCTTTGCAAAATTGTTTACATATGTAGGGCATCACTCCAGGGCGTGTCCACTGGTGACAAATAAGATTTGAGCTTTTATTGGAAGTTTTGTCACATTCTTTGCATTTGCATGGCATATCTTCTGTATGAACACTGTGATATTGAGTAAAGTTCTTGAGTGCATTGTATTCTTCACATTGGGAGGTCTTCTCTGCAGAATAAATATTTTGGTGTTGAGTAAGGGTTGAAAAACTTTTTAAGGCTTTCCCACACTTTTTACATTTACAGGTCTCTCTTTCAGTATAAATCCTCTGATACTTAACAAGTTGTAACTTTTCACTAAAAGTTTTTTCACATTCTTTAAATTTGTAGAAATTATCACTGTCATAGTATCTGCTGTGTTTAAAAAAATATGTCAAAGAATTTGCTTGCTTAATATCTTCTATACTTATCGGGCTGTCTTTCTTTATAAATTTTCTTGTATTAAGCAAGCTCTGCACTGTGGTTAAGAGCCTTTTCACATATCTTACACTTGCAGGTTTTGTCTTGGCTATGATTATTTTAATGAATACTAGTTTTTGATCACTAAAGCAAGACTTTCCTACATTTTTCATCTTGGTAAATTTCCTTTAGAGAAGAACTAGGATTTCTCTATATCACCAATGTAAATATGCTGGTCGTTACTCAGGGAAGAGACATGGCTTATTGTGTTATTTATAGCATTATCTATATAGTGCACTTTCCAGAAATCTGTGTCAGATTTGTCATTGAGCAATAGTGGGGAAGTAGACACTTTTCTACAATTCTTAATATTGTCCATTTGGGCACAAGCAGAAATTAATCTTTTGTTTCAGAAAAATGAACATTTTATAAAAGAAAGTCCCAAAAATTTCACTTTTAGAAATATCTTTTCTGTGCAAATGTTTGACTGGAATTTTAACTCAGCGCTACTTTTATAATTGGTCATGTTAAAAACTGATGCATGGGCTAGATTTCAAATTTTCCACATTGCCTTTCAGTTCAAAAATGTCTGTGGATTTATTCTTAAAGACATATAAAACTCCTCAAAATAATTGGAATACATTAAATTTTTGTTTCAGATATTGTCTCTGGTGTCTTTTGACCATAAAATTTTTATCATAAATAGGGACTCCTGATTGATTTTGTCTATTATAATACAATTTTTGAACTTTAATGTCACCTATATTTTCCTATTGTTTTCTTGGTTGTAAATAGTCAAAGTCACACTTTCCATATCTTCCTTCTCTCTCTTTTATTCCCTGCTCAGGTAAAATTTCTCGAGGATGATGAGAAGTCATGGCTGTAATAAATAAAAATAACAAACATGTTTACTTACTGTACTGGGCTGAGTATATTTTGCAGACCTAAGAAATTACAGCAAAAAATAACATCAGCAGGGAAGTGGATTATTAAATCCAAGTCTATCATTTCTGAAGAAATATATAAATAAAATAAAAATACACACAGAAAATTACTTTGAAAATTTTCCTAATCATCTTTGTGTTCACAGTATCCAAGATGAGTACATTACTATGGAGAGTAATAAAGTAGAGAAAAATACATTGTGTTACACAAAGATATTCCTCCTTCAGAATATATTTTTAAAATATACCAACTTTCTTCTGTTTCATTAAAATATAAAAATATGAAACGTGAATATTTGGGGACTGTTCAAAAAGGGCTTCCTGCTTACCAACAGAAAAAAAAAAAACATGGCTAAATCAAGTGTAAGGAAAGTTATGAATTACTCAAAGGGAATAGTTAATTATCATTTAAAAGAAGTTTACTGAACTAAACCAACACACAAAAAAAAACAGAATAAAAATTAGTCAAGAATTGTTAATACTAATAAGCAGAAAGTGTATGTTTAACGACTTTCTTTAGAAAACGTCTGAAAGAGTCAGGAGTGGTTCTACATAGCAACATAAGAGGTTGAGCTAGAGGATCAAACTTTGAAGGACAGACAAAGTAAAAAATGCAAAGTGCTAAATCGCCCTTAAGTTCTCTTTTCAGTACTAATAAACACATCTCGGAAAATAGAAAAAATGAAACATCCAAGCAGCTCAGTTTTCTCCAAGATTCAAAGTAGGTTTTAATCCAAGTTTAAAAACTCTGAATACTGAGAGCATCCAAGAGAAAAAGATTGGTCACCTAGAAATGTGTAATTATATAATTGTGAAATCCTTAGTAGAATCCTCACAACACAGGAAGGAATTCGAGTCTATCTATATTCAAGGGATGAAAGAATAAAATTATCAACCAAGACATTATAGTCACAGCTACTACCTTTCAAAAGAGAAGGAAAATGAAGACTTTAAACATATAAAAATGCACACACTATTCATCATCACTGGATCTGTTCTCCAAAAAGTACTAAAAGTAATCCTCCATAATAAAATGTAAGTGCACAGCATCATAAGTCATATGAAATTTTAAACATTTCTTGGCAAAAACAATTCTATTTTAATGTAATGATGGTTCTCCAAACATGTAATTTTGCAATAGAATTTGAAAGAAAAAAAGCATAACAACAATACTGTTAATAGGCATATATACCTGTAACAATAATATAATTTTAAAAGGACACATAAATATATTCAGTTCTTTAATAAAGTGAAGTCAAGTTGATACTAATACATTCTTCATTTTTAGAGTTTTTTGTTTGCAACTGCAAAATTACAAAATTCTGATCAAAACAAAACTTGGATATCTGAATTAACTCTAAATATTGCAACTGTAGGTAGTCTACAGAATACTCTAAATCTAAGAACACACATATACTGAAAGCAAAAGGATATAATAATGACATATACAAAAGTGATCGAACAAAACCTGGGCTGTCTAAATTATAGTACACAAAACAAAGTTTAAGAAAGTTATAGGACATAGAAAGCGTTTTAAATTTAAAAAAAACTTTCAAAAGAGGCAAAAGAGAGAAAAGTACTCTTTCCCTTAGGTTCTGAATTAAGAGTAAATACAGGGCTGGGGATGTGGCTCAAGCGGTAGCGCGCTCACCTGGCATGCGTGGGGGCCGAGTTGGATCCTCAGCACCACATACCAACAAAGATGTTGTGTCCGTCGAGAACTAAAAATAAATAAATAAATATTAAAAATTCTCTCTCTCTCTTTCTCCCTCCTCTCTCACTCTCTCTTAAAAAAAAGAGTAAATACATTCGCTACATACTTCATATGTCCCAAACACATAAAGAAAACACTGAGAGGGTTGATTGAAAACAAAGAATCACTGTCATACTAAGAGACATAAATCCCCACTTACTGAAAAGGGAAATACAGTGAAGCAAAATGGTAATTGGAAAGCATAAGACTTTGAAAATATTTTGAAACTACTATAGACTTATAGAATCCCTGTTCTTAATCACAAGTGGGATATTATGCTGGTTAGATCAATTTTATATATTAAAACAAAGGTTAATAAATATTTAAGTGATAGTTATTTTGTAACCAACATGGAATAAATATTTGAAATCAAAAGTGGTAGGGATTTTCAAAAATCCCTAAATATGTGTCAGTTGATTGAACACTCTTGGGTATGATGTTGTTAAAAATTGAAAGATTAAATTTAAAGATGTTTATACTACTTAAAGTTAACTAGAGGCTCCATGTAATATTCATCAACCTCCCTCCCATTGTTAATTTTTTTACAGAGAAATCTATCCTTTAAATTGTATGAATATCCCCCAAAATACAAATAAGATGATTTCCCTGCTAAAAAAATATACTAAAAGTTATAGCTTTTAATGGTAAATGCAAACATGGAGTCAGTAGACGGAGTTCTTAGTGAGTGTGGCAATAAGCCCTCACATCAATAGCAAATTAAAAACATTGCACACCAGTGTTGTTACATTGTTATTCAACAGAGCCATCATGGGGGACACAAACCAAATATCCCTTGAAAAGAACAATGAGCCATATTGGAATATAAAACTACAGAACTTTGAAGTCAAATAATTTATTATAATTATATATTTTACAAAATGTATGTACACTAGGTTAACTGAAATGTCAGAGAAAGAATACTGCAGAATTCTACGAACATGACATCTCTAAACTAAAAAAGAAGCTTTCTGAACAAAAGAGAATAGTTTTGTGATGAAGAGACAGAAATGAGCCCTTGCTTCCTAGGCATTTTTTTTTGAGATGTAAACTTTGTAGAGATATATTGCATAACAAATTGAATTAATGTTACTGAACTGTATATTTACAATTTTGGAGACAGTAAGTTTTACTTTGTGGTTTTGATTACACTGAAAATTAATAGATAAAGAGAATTGCAACATTTCTCAAAGCTACTTTTAAAATAATGTGGTCTTTATCCTGTAAATAAGAACAAGCTCATCCATATACAAATGGTGAGCATGCATGTAATCTCAGCTACTAGGAAGTCTGAGGCAGGCGAATTGCAAATTCAAGACATCCTCAATAACTTAGTGAGAATCTCTCTCCAAATATGAGTGAAAAGGAGCTCAGGGTGTAGTTCAGCAAGAGAATATCACAGCCATCAATCCCCAATACAATTACACATAGAAAACTTCAATTTCTAGGTACATGGGCAGAATGAAAAGCCAATCAAGATAAAATACAAAAGTCGTGGACAAAAGATTCTTAATATTTATACAAGCAAAAGCACATATAATATTTTGGCAACACAAACAAGAATCATACATATCTTAGTTTGTGAAGCAATTAACTGATATGAGGAAACCCAGTCTATAACATGAAACCTACTGTACACATTAAAAAAAGAAAAAAAAATAACCAAATTGTAAATATCCACAGATGTATTATTTTACAAATCCTCTAACTCAAACAAAACTTACACCATCTCTCAAAGCAGCAGTCTTTGTCCAACTTGACATTCATTCCATGGCAGATTATTTCACAGAAAATCCATTACACACATCAGAAAGAACACTGATAAGGAAATTTTAGTGAAAACAATGTACAAATAAGATTAGAGAAACTGACTTATGATAGTAATGTATTACAATGGGTGGACCAAGAGGTCTCCAGAAATGTGAAAACTTTCCTGAAAATGATGGAAGAAAGGCTGGAGTTGTAGAGTAGTGTTAGAGAGCTTGCCTAGCATGTGTGAGGCTGTGAGTTTAATTCTCAGCACCATATATAGATAAATAGGAAATTCATTAAAAACTAAAAATATTTTTTAAATTATGGAAGAGCTGTCAGATAACATTAACACTCACAAGGCAAGGGGAGTGTTTTGTTGTTAATTTGAATGTATGGAGACATTACTGGAGGAAAAGGAGGATACTACATAATTTTAAAGCACAAAACACAGGACAGGTTTTGCTATGATAACAAGAGAAAGAATTCAAAGCTTCTCAAAAATATTTTCTGCTGGATAATGTCTCAATGAACCTTTTGGAATTTAGACTTCCTCCTCTACCTCAACTATGTCCTCTGCTATATGTGGGCCACAGGGTTTGACATCACTGCATTCCTCTAAGTCAACCATATGTCAAGTGAAAGACATATATCATGCCACCAAAGGAAAACATTAAGGATGAAAATAAACATCATTAACATTGTCTTGTCAGTACCAAGAACTACCCCATCTTCTTTATTGAAAGCATAAATCTGCAACACATTCTTGTGGAGAAGTTCCCAAAAGATATACTTCAAGGGAAGAAAACTAAATAATGATAATTAGGAATTTTGAAGGAAAGTTATGCTCACCCACAAAGATTAGGTTGCTGTAGTTCTCCAACATCACTTCTCTATATAAATTCTGCTGAGCAGGATCCAGGCATTCCCATTCCTCCTCAAAAAAATCAATAGCCACATCCCCAAAAGTCAATGGCTCCTGAAATAAAAATTGTTAGATCAAAAGAACATGGACCAAACCATTATTCAGTTTTTAATTTGAATTAAAGGTTTGTAGGACTGACTGTCATGTAGGAGAGTGACTTTAATTATGTAATAAGATATTTTCCATTATCTAATTCAGAGGAAAATACATAAGTCCAAAAGCAGTATATATAGTCCATATCACAGTGAAGTGAAGGATATATACCATAACCCAAGCACTGAATAAAAGCCCAACTCCTAACTTTTCTGTCATCAGTGAATGTAAAATTTGGCAGACATTCCAGATGCAGATCAGACTTGTCAAAGATATTCTCACAAGGAGATTGTGCACAACGGAGACAAAAAGACTTGTAAAAAAGTTTTTGAAAACACTCTGGTTCTTATTCTCTCTGCTTTCTATCCAGGAGATAGATTGAGATACCCAATACAATTAGTTTCAAGTATCACCCATGACACATTTCCAATGTGTAAAATATTCATAAAATATTATTGTTTGGAGACATGTAAAGTGACACTTCCACCTTGTGAAAAGAAAAACTTGAAATATTTCAAGTTCTATAAGCAGTTCAATGAGTGAATCAATTTGTTACAATAGAATGAAAAATGGGTTACAGAATACTTCAAGGAGGAGATTAAAAAATTCGTAGAGGTAAACAAGAACATAGACACAGCATATCAAAATCTCTTGGACACTATGAATGCAGTACTAGGAGGAAACTTCATTGCATGGAGTTCATTCCTTAAAAGAAGAAAAAGCCAATAATTGAACTCATACTTCATCTCAAAGCCCTAGAAGAACAAATCAACAGCAAAAGCAGTAGAAGGCAAGAAATAATTGAAATTAGAACTGAAATTGAATTAAAAGAAACAAAATTAAACCTTGACAAAAAGTTGGTTCTCTGACAGATCCCTAGCTATGCTAATGAAAAGAAGGAGAGAGAAAATTCAAATTACCAGCATACATGATGAAAAAGGCAATATCCCAACAGACACTACAGAAACAGAGAGGATATTTAGAAATTATCTTGAAAATGTATACCCCAATAAAATAGAAGACATTGAAGGCATCAACAAATTTCTTAAGTCATATGATATCCCCAGATTGAATCAGGAAACATACACAATTTAAACAGACCAATATTAAATGATGAAATACAAGATGCCGTCAGAAGCTTATCAACCAAGAAAAGCCCAGGCCCAGATACATACACTGCTGAGTTAAACGAGACCTTTAAAGAAGAAATTCAAAAATACCAATATTCTTCAATTTATTTCAGAAAATACAGAAAGAAGCAGCACATCCAAACTCATTCAATGAGGCCAATATCACCCTGATCTCCAAACCAGGCAGGGACAAATGAAAGAAAGAAAACTTCATGCCAATATCTCCAATGAATATAGATGCAAAAAAAAAATCTGAATACAATTCTGGCAAATTAAATACAAAAATATATTAAAAAGGTTGTGCACCAAGATCAAGTGGGGTTTGTTCAGGAATACAGGGTTGGTTCAACATATGGAAATCAATAAAGGTAATTCATCACCTCAATAGACTTAAAAATAAGAATCATATGATCATCTCAAGAGACACAGAAAAGCCATTTGACAAAATACAGCACCCTTTCATGTTCAAAAAATTAGAAAAACTTCAGACAACAGGAACATACCTCAACATCATACTGGCTGTCTACATTAAGCCTAAGGCCAACATCATTGTAAAGGGAGAAAAACTAAAGGTATTCCCTCTAAAAACTGGAACAAGACAGGGGTGCTCTCTCTCACCATTTCTATTCAACATATTTCTTGAAACACTGGCCAGAGCAATTAGACAGACGAAAGAAATTAATGGAATAACTACAGGAATAGAACTTAAATTAGCACTATTTGCTGAAAATACGATTCTATACCTAGAAGACCCCAAAAGCACCACCAGAAAACTTCTAGAACTAAAAATGAATTCAGCAAAGCAGCGGGATATAAAATTAACACACATTTAAAAAAGGTATTTCTGTATATCAGTGACAAAGCCTCAAGAAGAAAATAAAAAAATCTACCCCATTTACAGTAACTTCAAAAAAAGAAAACATAAGATACTTGGGAATCAACTTAACGAAAGAGGTGAAAGATCTATACAAGGAAACCTACAGAACCCTAAAGAAAGAAATCAAAGAAGACCTTAGAAGATGGAAATATCTACCTTACTCTTGCATAGACAGAATTAATATTATCAAAATGACCATACAACCAACAGCACTATACTAATTTAATGCAATTCTGATCAAAACCCCAATGACATTTCTCATAGAAATAGAAAAAGCAATCATGAAATTCATCTGGAAAAATAAGAATCCCAGAATAGTTAAAGCAATTATAAGCAGGAAGAGCAAAGGAGGTGGGTGGTATCACTATACCAGACCTTAAACTATACTACACAGCAATAGAAACAAAAACAGCATGGTATTGGCACTAAAACAGGCCGGTAGACCAATGGTACAGAATAGAGGACACATAGACTAACTCACAAAATTACAATTATCTTACATTAGACAAAAGTGCCAAGAACATGGATTGGAGAAAAGATAGCCTCTTCAATAAATGGTGCTGCGAAAACTGGACATCCATTTTCAAAAAAATGAAATTAAAACCCTATCTCTCACCATGCACAAAACTCAACTCAAAGTGGATCAAGGACCTAGAATTTGAACCAGAGACTCTGCATCTAATATAAGAAAAAGTAGGCCATAATCTTCATCATATGGGGCTAGGCTGCCCCAATTTCCTTAATAAGATGCCTATAGCATAAGGATTAAAACCAAGAATCAACAAATGGGATGGATTCAAATTAAAAAGTTTCTTCTCAGAAAAAAAATCTGAGGTGAACAGATAGCCTACATCCTGGTAGCAGATTTTTACCCCTCACACATCAGATAGAGAACTAATATCTAGTATATAAAGAACTCAAAATGCTAAGCACCAAAAAAACCCAATAATCCAGTCAACATATTGGCCAAGGACCTAAACAGACACTTTTCAGAAAATGATGTGGAATCAATGAACAAATATTTTTTAAAAGTTCATCATCTTTGCAATTAGAGAAATGCAAATCAAAAAAAATCTAAGATATGATCTCACTGCAGTCAGAATGGCAGCTATCATAAAGACAAACAACAAGTGTTGGCAAGGATGTGGGGGAAAAGGCACACTCATACACTGCTGGTGGGACTGCAAATTGGTGCAAAGAACATGGAAAATTGTATAGAGATTCCTTGGAAATCTGGGAATGAAAACACCATTTGACCCAGCTATTCCTCTTCTCGGACTATTCTCAAAGGACTTGAAAACAGCATACTACAGGGTCACAGCCATGTCAATGTTTATGGCAGCACAATGCAGAATAGCAAACTGTGGAGCCAACCCAGATGCCCTTCAGTGGATGAATGGATAAAAATATGGGGCATATATACACAATGCAATTTTACTCAGCAATAATAAAATCATTGCAATTGCACGTAAATGGATGGTATTGGAGAAGTGAAGTTGGGCAAACCCAAAAAATAAATATTGAATGGTTTCTCTGATATAAGGAGGCTGCCTATAGTGGGGTAGGGAGGGGGAGCATGGGAGGAATAGATGAATTCTACATAGGGCAGAGGGGTTGGAGGGGAGGGGAGGAGGCAGGGGATTAGCAGTGATTGTGGAATGTGATGACACCATTATCCAAAGTACATGTATGAAGATACAAATTGGTGCCAACATACCTTATATACAACCAGAAATATGAAAAATTGTGATATATATGTGTATTAAGAGTTGTATTGCAGAAAGAAATGAGTTCATATATAATGGCATAAATTAGCATGAATATACTTTCTATACAGAGATACGAAAAATTGTGCTGTATGTGTGTAATAAGAATTGTAATGCATTCCACTATTGTTGTGTATTTAAAAAAATAAATAAATTTTTTAAAAAGAAAGGTATTGAAACCCATTGGGGAAACTATAAGGCTACATGGCTATATATCTTAAAAACACAGAGCTGGAAGGGAAGATGCATGAATAACATGAGAAACCAAGAAAGAAAATGCCACAAACAAAGATGCTGCATTATTAGAATCCATGGTCAGAATAGCAGGATAAAGGGAGAAGGTACATAATTTTTTTTAATTAAAGGATGATATGAGAGCAAATAAGGCAGCAAAGGATCATTTTGATAAGGAGCTACATAAGCAAATACAGAAAGCAAAAGATTCCTTCAATAAGGAGATAGAGATTTTGAAAAAAAAAAACAACAGAGATCCTTGAAATGAAGGAAACAGTAAACCAAATTAAGAACTCAATAGGAAGCATCTCCAACAGAATAGATCACTTGGAAGACAGAACCTCTGACACTGAAGGCAAAATATATAATCTTCAAAAATAAAGTTGACCCCAGTGGAGATGGTAAGAAACCATGAGCAGAAGATTCAAGAATTGTAAGATAATATGAAAAGACCAAATTTAACAACTATTGGGATAGATGAAAGCATAGAGGTCTAAACTACAGAAATGGACAATCTATTCAATGAAATAATACCAGAAAAATTTCCAAACATGTAGAGTGAATTGGGAAATCAAATACAAGGATCATATAGGACACCAAATGAACAAGATCACTACAGGTCTACACCAACACACATCATAATGAAAACACCTAGAATACAGGAGAAGCAGAGCATTTCAAAAGCCACAACAGAAAGAAATCAAATTACATATGGGGAAAACCAATCAGGATCTCTGATTTCTGAACTGAGACCCTGAAATCTACAAGATCCTGCAACAATATAAACCAAGCTCTGAAAGAAATGGATGCCAACCAAGAATCATACCCAGCAAAATTAAATTTTGATTAGCAATTAGATTTCAATTCAGATGTTATTTTGTGACAAAATAAAAACCTTCCATCATACACAAATTTAAAAGAATTTACAACGAGAAACCTGCACCACAGAACATCCTTGGCAAAATATTCCATGAGGAGGAAATGAACAACATCAAAAAATCAGAAAAGGGTAGTATCACTCTAAAGGAAAAACCTAACAAAGAGAAACTGACTTAGTTAAATACCAAAAATAAACAAAAATAACTCAGAATACAAATCTTGTCTCAATAATAACCCTGAAAGTTTAGTTCCAACTCAGCCATCAAAAGACAGGCAGATTGGATAAAAAAGAATACCAACAATATGCTGCCTCCAAGAGACTCATCACATAGGAAAAGACACCCACAGACTGAAGGTAACAGGTTGGAAAAAAAATATATTACTCAGGCTTCGGCTGGGGCTCAGTGGTAGAGCACTCACCAAGCACATGTGAGGAACTGAATTCGATCCTCAGCACCACATAAAACTAAATAATAAAGGTATTGTGTCCATATACAAAAAATAAATATTAAAAAACCTACCACTCACATGGACTGTGGAGGCAAGCAGGAGTTTCCATTCTTCTATCAAATAATGTGGACTTCAAGTGAAAGTTAATCAAAAGGGATAAAGAAGGACACTACATACTGCTTAAAGGAACCATACACCAACAAGACAGAACAAGTATAAATATACACACCCCCAAAATAATGGAGCATCTATGTTCAAAAAGACTCTTCTTAAGTTTAAGGGCCAAGTAGACCACAAGACAATAATTCTGGGTGACTTTAACACACATCTTTCACCACTGGATACACCTTCCAAACAATATCTATACAGAAACTATAGAACTCAATAATGCAATCAATAACTTAGATTTAACTGACATTCATAGACTATTTCATCCTTCAACAGGTGAAGACACTTTCTTCTCAGCAGCAAATGGATCCTTCTCTAAAATAGACCATATGTCATGCCAAATGAACTCTAAGCAATACAGAAAAGTAAAGATACTACCCTGCATTCTATCAGATCATAATGGAACAAAATTAGAAATCAATGATAAAAATAGAAGCTACTCCTATACCTGGAGACTAAATAATATGCTAGTGAATGAACAATGGTTTGCAGAAAACATCAAAGAGGAGATTTAAAAATTCTTAGAGATGAAGGAGGACACAGATACAACATATCAAAATCTCTGGGACACTATGAAGGCACTAAGAGGAAAGTTTATTGCATGCGGCTCATTCCTAAAAAAAAGAAAAAGTCAAATAAATGACCTAAAATTACATCTCAAAGCCCTAGGAAAAACAATTAATCAACACCAAAAGCAGTAAAGGACAGAAAATAATTAAAATCAGAGCTGAGATCAATAAAATTGGAACAAAATAAGCAAATAAAAATTGACAAAGTGACTGGGAATTGAACCACCATTTGACGCAGCTATCCCATTCCCCGGTCTATACCCAAAAGGACTTAAAAACAGCATACTACAGGGGCACAGTCACAATGTTTTTAGCAGCACAATTCACAAGAGTTAAACTGTGGAGCCAACATAGATGCCCTTCAGTGGATGAATGGATAAAGAAAACGTGGCATTTGTACACAATGGAATATTACTCAGCAATAAAAGAAAATAAAATCATGGCATTTGCAGGTAAATGGATGGCTTTGAAGAAGATAATGGTAAGTGAAGTTAGCCAAACCCGAAATAAGAAATGCTGAATGTTTTCTCTGATATAAGGAGGGTGACTCATAGTGGGGTAGGTAGGGGGAGCATGGGAGGAATAGATGAATTCTATTTAGGGCAGAGTGGTAGGAGGAATAGGAAGGGGAAAGGGATTAGCAAGGATGGATAATGATGTCTATTATATTCCACCAAAGTACATGTATGCACACACGAATTGATGTCAACATACTTTATATACTGAGATATGAAAAATTGTGCTGTATATGTGTAATAAGAATTGTAATATATTCCACTGCCACATATTTTTAGTTTTTTTAAAAAATTTCAAAAGGAAAAGTTGGCTCTTTGAAAAACAGATACATTTGATAAAACCTTATCCATGCTACTGTAGAGAAGGAGAGAAATACTCCAATTACTAAAATCCATGATGAAAAAGGAAATATCACCATGAACACTAGAGAAATACAGAAGATAATTAGAAATTATTTTGAAAATTTGTACTGCAATAAAACAGAAAATATTGAAGTCATCAATAAATGTCTAGAATCATGTGACTTACCCAAACTGAGTAAGTTAAACAGATCATTTTTTTTTAATTGGATGTTCACAACATTACAAAGCTCATGACAAATCATATTTCATAGATTAGAATCAATTGGGTTATGCACTCCCATTTTTTCCCCAAATACAGATTGCAGAATATTAGATTATTAATATTAATAATATTATTAATATTATATTATTAATATTAGATTATTAATATTAGATTATCAATATTATTAATATTAGGATATTAGAGGATAGGAAAGGTAGCAGAATTCAACAGTCACTAATATGGCAGTATGTAAAAATGTGGATGTGTAACCGATGTGATTCTGCAATCTGTAAACAGATCATTTTCAAGCAATGAAATAGAACACACCATCAAAAGCCTACCAACCAAAAATAAATAAATAAATAAATAAAGCCCAGGACTCAATGGATACAAGACCCTCAAAGAAGAACTAACACCAATACTCCTCAAATTATTCCATGAAATATAAAAAGAGAGAGCACTTCCAAACTCACACTATGAGGCCAATATCTCCTTGATTCTAAAATCAGACAAACACAGAAAAGAAAGTGTACTTCAGACCAATACCTCTAAAAAGCAGAAGCAAAAATTCTGAATAAAATTCTGGCAAATCAAATACAAAAACATATCAAAAAGATGGTTCATCATGATCAAGTGGGATTCATCCCAGGGATGCAAGGTTGGTTCAATATACATAAATCAATAAGTGTAATTCATCACATCAGTAGATTTAAAGATAAGAACCTTATGATCACCTCAACAAATGCAGAAAAGGTATTTGACAAAATACAGCACCCCTTCATGGTCAAAACACTACAAAAACTAGGGATAACAAGAACTTACCTCAACATTTTAAAGGCTATCTCTGCTAAGTCTCAGGCCAACATCATTCTAAATGGAAAAAAACTGAAGGCATTCCTGCTAACATGGGAAACAAGACAGGGATGCCCTCTCTCACCCCTTCTATTCAGTAAAGTTCTTGAAACACTGGCCAGAGCAATTAGACAGATGAAAGAAATTAAAAGAATATGTATAGGAAAAGAAGAACTTAAACTAGCACTATTTGCTGATAATATGATTCTGTACCTAGGAGACTCAGAAAACTCCACTAGAAAACTTCTAGAACTAGAATTCAGCAAAGTAGCAGGATATAGAATCAACACCCACAAATCAAAGGCATTTCTGTATATCAGTGACAAATACTCTGAGAGAGAAATGAGAAAAACTAACCCATTCACAATATCCTCAAAAAATATAAAGAAACTTGGGAATCAACAAAAGGTGAAGGATCTATACAATGAAAACTACGAGACACTAAAGAGAAATCAAAGACCTTAGAAGATGGAAAGATTTAACAATATTAGTCCTGCCTATTCAAGATCATCAAAATGGCCCTACTACCAAAAGCACTCTAGAGATTTAATGCAATTCTGATCAAAATCCTAATGGCATTCTTCATAGAAGTAGAAAAAGCAATCATGAAATTTATCTGGAAAAATAAGAGACCCAGAATAGCTAAAGCAATCCTTAGCAGGAAAAGGGAGGCAGGTGGCATTGCTATAGCAGACCTTAAACTATACCAGAGAGCCATAGTAACAAAAACAGCATGGTACTGGCATCAAAACAGGCTTGTAGACCAATAGTACAGAATAGAGGACACAGAGACCAACCCACAAAACCACAATTATCTTATATTAGACAAAGGTGCTAAAAATATGCACTGGAAAAAGATAGCATCTTCAACAAATGGTGCTGGGAAAACTGGAAATCGATACACAGCAAAATAAAATTGAATTCCTCTCTCTCACCATGCATAAAAGTTAACTCAAAATGGATCAAGGGTCTAGGAATTAAACCAGAGAATCTACAAATAGAAGAAAATTAGGCCCTAATCTCCATCATGTGGGATTAGGCCACTACTTCCTTAAAAACACTCCTATAGCACAGGAATTAAAACCATGAATCAACACATGGGATAAATTTAAACTAAATATTTTTATTTAAAAAAAACAATAGAATAGAGAGCCTACTTTCTGGGAGCAAATCTTTACCCCTCACACATCAGTTAGAGTACTAATCTCTAGGGTATGTAAAGAACTCAAACATCTTAACACCAAAAAACCCCAAATAATCCAATCAATAAATGGGCCAAGGACCCGAACAGACACTTCTCAGAAGAGAATACACAATCAATCAACAATTATATGAAAAAATGCTCATCATCTCTAGCAATCAGAGAAATGCAAATTAAAATCAGTCTAAGATACCATCTCACTCCAGTCAGACGGGCAGCTATTATGAAGACAAACAACAATAAGTGTTGGCGAGGATGTGGGGGAAAGGCACACTCATACACTGCTGGTGGGACTGCAAATTGGTGCAGCCAATTTGGAAATCAGTATGGAGATTCCTTAGAAATCTGGGAATGGAACCACCATTTGACCCAACTATTTATCTTCTCGGACTATACCAAAAAACTTAAAAACAGCACACTACAGGGACATAGCCAGGTCAATGTTTATAGCAGCACAATTCACAATAGCTAAACTATGGAGTCAACCTAGATGCCCTTCAGTGGATGACTGGATAAAAAAAAAAAGGTGGCTTATATACACAATGGAATATTACTCGTCATTAAAAAAAGAACAAAATCATGGCACTTGCATGTAAATGGATGGAGTTGGAGAAGGTAATGCTAAGTGAAGTCAGCCAATCCCCCCCAAAAAAATGCCAAATGTTTTCTCTGATAAAAGGAGGCTGACTTGTAGTGGGTTAGGGAGGGGGAGCATGAGAGGAATACATGAATTCTAAATAGGGCAGAGGGTTGGAAGGGAAAGGGAGGGCACAGAGGATTAGCAAGGATGATGGAATGCAATGGACATCTTTATACAAAGTTCATGTATGAAGACTTGAATTGGGTGTCAACATACCTTATATACAAAGAGAGATGAAAAATTGTGATATATATGTATATTAAGAGTTGTAATGCAAAAAAGTACATGTATAATGGCATAAATTGATGTGAACATACTTTATATACAGAAATATGAAAAATTGTGCTCTATGTGAAATAAGGATTATGATGCATTCCACTGTTGTCATGTATTTAAAAAAATAATAAAAACCATAAAAAAATCATGATATAAAAAACATCTAGAAAGAAAGAAAGAAAGAAAGAAAGAGAAAGAAAGAGAGAAAAAAAGAAACTGAGATAGGATGCATTTGTTGCTACATACCTGATATATCCAGTGGTCTGGAGGCTGAGGCAGGGGGATCACAATTGTGAAGCTTACCCTAGCAACTGAGTGAAACCCTGCATAAATTTAAAAATAAATAGGCAGTAGTAATTTTTAAAAAAACTTAAGAAAAAATTAAATTTTTTAAATAAAAATTTTAAAAGGACTGAGGATCATGTTCAGTAATAGGACACCCTGGTTCCAATCCCCAGTTTCACAAAAGGAAAAAAAAGAACGAAAAAAAAGTCCTTTACAAAGTTGCAGAAAAAATATTTTAAAATTTATAAATTGTATATATGAAAACAAAAATTCTATTCCTCAAATGACTCCATTAAAGAAACAAGGGATAGTGACCGATGAAAGAAACCAATTGCCTCACCTTTAACCAAACTCTTCTAAGAAACAGAGACTACAAGAGAAACACAGGCAAGAGCCGTGAACAGCCCCTTCAAATAGCAGGTATCTAAATGTCCCTTCATCACAAAGCAATCACCGTCTTTAGAAAGGAGGGACTGTACAATAAATTCACATTGAACACAAATTGAGACAGTGTTAAAGAACATGTGCGGTTATCATGAAGGCCACAGAAACAGATGTGGACACTCCAGCACCTGTTCATATGGGGACACAGCGCGCTCCTCCAGAGCCTGGCGACAGAGGATGTCCATTTGGTAATAGATAAATAATAAACTATGGAAAATAACCATTTCTGGCAATCAGCCACATTTTGTTTGCCATATTGCATACAGTTTGACAAATACTATGATACACAATGTCAGTTTTAGATAGCTGTCACATAAATGTCACATTTCACATATAAGCATATGTAAATAGTACATCTGCAGAATTTGAAAAAAATGCAAATACAGATCAGCACATAACACACTGTATTACACACCCTGGGTATAGATGATAGGACTTCTCATTATACAGAGGACAGCTTCCCTCAGGTTCATCTATGACAACACCCCATCAAAATTTCACCATGATTTCCTTTTCATTGTAGACAGGACCAAAGCAAACAGTTTGAAAATTTTCCTGGAAGGTTGAATTGATATAAAATTAGCCAGGAATTCTGAACTCTAAGAGGAAAAGCAGGAGCTATCATTACCACGCACTAATGCATGTTATAAAATTATCATATTGCAGTAATTTGAGGACCAAAAAAATCACAATGCAGAAATTTCATAGATGAGTCTACATGTATGTAAACGTCAATTTTATTGTAAAGTGCAATGAAAAGGACTAGCTAAATGCAACCATCTCTAGCAGAGGATTTAATGTGATGAACAAGACAACCCAACATGAAGGGAGGTGTGGAAACTGGAGGTGCAGAGCACTGGTAGGGCTTGGGTGCAGGACGTGCGTGGCACTTGATTATACTCCAGGAACCTGAGGAAGCACATATTGAGGAGGATTATGTTTCAAGATTATACCAGAATAGGAGGCTCCTTGATTCTCTTCACACATGGATGCTCCAAATAAACACCTACTTCTGTTTGGAGTCCCCCTTAAATAAAGTTATACACGGATTTAGAGACATATGCATTCTACCACTGAGAAAATCTCTACCATTCGAACGGCAGGCAAAGTTGAGGGACACGTAGGCATTAGTCTTGCCTTGATAAATGTGCCACATAATTGGGAGAGAATACCCCAATCCAATGTCACCCAGGGTACAGGAAGACTGATTGGGGTCACAAATGGAGCATATTGAACACTAGACGTGTAGCTGGAAACGCAATTTGTCTGGTGCTCATAGAAGAAAGAGCTGGATATACACAAGTATCAGGAGGAAAGGAAAGGGGTGGTTTTCTATGGATGTGGAGGGTCATGAGCTTTATCCTAGGGACCAGGGCAGAAGGGGAGTGAGGTCTCAAGGTTCCCAGTTTATCCCTAGAAGGGATTTGCCAGCACGATCTGCAAACTGTGGTTGCTAACATCCCTTGTACTTTTTATGATTTATCTTGAGACAAAGGCTGAGTCTGGCCTTGAACTTGTGCTCAGCCTCCTGAGTGGCTGGGATTACAGCCACTCAGCAGCCCTGCCTGAGCCCTCTCCCCCATACCTTAGTATTAACTCCAGACCTGAACAGTTCTTTCTGGAAGGAGTATGTCCAGGCACTCAGAGTCCAAAATTTTTTCCTATCTCATGGACTCCATCCTAACCCACCAAGCTTTGGGAGCAATGGCAACTGTGCATGTGCAAATCTCCCTGGATCACTAAGGAGGGGCTTCACATTGATGTCTGAGTATTTCCCTGTGCTACAATCCACACCAGGAGTGAAGCAAAAGGGGTCAAAACCCTGTTTCTTTCTAGAACAGGCTCACACCACCTTCTTGCAGTGAGCACAGGCAGCCTGGGTTCTATCCAATTGCATCAGGAATTCAGTCACCAGCTAAGTAGGAGACCTCTTCAGCCAGAGCCCAGCTGTGGGAAAGGCTCCTATCAAACAGCCAAAGGAGCTAGTCCTCCAACGACGTGGGTATGAAGAAAGAGACCCGCTCACATGGGGCTAGAATACCAGTTTAGTGCAGCCATATTTAAAAAATAGCATGGAGTTCTTTAAAAGCTAACACCCACTCCTGACGCATTTCCAAAGGAACTTGAACCCGTGTGTTAATAAATGGCTGCATGCCCACTGATGTTCCAGGATCCACATGAGCCAGGAGGAGGGAACATCTGAAGTGGTTTCTGGATAAGGAGACTCCTCCCAGCCACAGGTCCATCACCTATGCCCCTGAGAAACTACTTCCTCTAAATGCACCTGCTCATAGTTCAATAGGTGGCTGAGATTTACCAAACGCTCAGGAGACCTCAGATGTGCCAGGTGTGGGATCCTCGTGTCAGGCAGAGCCAAACCAGGACAAGAAAAATATCACAGAGGGCATGAGACCCCTGGTACATGCAGTCCACAGGGGGGACACTCAGCCCAAAGATATTCTGACAAGGTATCTGGCCTGGGAGAGAAAGAGGGAGTACACATGCACGCACACGCACACACACACGTACACACACACACACACAAATTTTTACTGGAAATGGGGACAGGGGACTTGAATTTGAGGAATTCATTGATACATGCCTACAGCTTTCGTCTGGGAGATGGGGTTCTGGATAAGACATTTTGCTTCCCTTACATTTAGAACATTCAGGGGGACCCAGGCAGGAGGGCACACACCTGTAATCTCAGCCACTCGGGAGGCTGAGCACAAGTTCAAGGCCAGATTCAGCCTTTGTCTCAAGATAAATGATAAAAAGTACGAGGGATGTAGCTCAGTGGGAAAGGAGCTGTGCATTCAATCCACTATGCCCTCCATGCCCCCCAAAAAAGAATAGCTCAGGAGGAAGAAAAACCTGAGATCCCTGGAGATCTCAGCCCCCTTGGGTAGGAAAGGGGCCACGGTCCCAACACTCTGAAATCCACCAAACAAGAAATTCAGGGAGGAGACTTGAGCTGCCAATTTGTACAGGAGATACCCATGTGTTCAAAAATAATGAGAATAAAAAGAATCCAACATCTTTAGATACCCGAGAAATGTAAACTAAAACCTATCAGAGAGAAAATTAAATAGTATCAATGAAGATAGGAAACAAAAGAATTCTAATAAACTCAAGGAGTTTAAGTGCTTCGTAATTATTGGTGGAAACTGTTTTGCTATTAAAGACACATGATAGTCCCCCACCACAGGGACTTGCTGCAATCAGTTCATATGACCAGGATAATACATTAATAGTCATGGTACAGGGCTGGGGATGTGGCTTAAGCGGTAGCGCGCTCGCTTGGCATGCGTGCGACCCAGGTTGGATCCTCAGCACCACATACCAACAAAGATGTTGTGTCTGCCAAGAACTAAAAAATAAATATTAAAAAAAAATTCTCTCTCTCTCTCCTCTCTCTCTCTCTCTCTTCTCTCACTCTCTCTTAAAAAAATAGTCATTGTACATTCATCTTAAAAATAGTATAAAATGGGCTGGGGATATGGCTCAAGCGGTAGCGCGCTCGCCTGGCATGCGTGCGGCCCAGGTTCAATCCTCAGCACCACATACCAACAAAGATGTTGTGTCCGCCGAGAACTAAAGAATAAACATTTAAAAAATTCTCTCTCTCTCTTCTCTCTCCTCTTAAAAAAAATAGTATAAAATACCATGGGTAAGTTTTATACGGGTGCCATATGCATGTGGCATTATGTATAAATCTGATGCACTAATAAACAATCCAGCATGCTTTACTCAATGGAAGCATCCAGTCCTAAAATTCATCCACAAAGTTAAATATATGTAAACTTAACCAAGAAACTTTTGAATTATAAGAGAAAAAAAAGAAGTTATTACCTAACATGTGCATTGTGAAGTGGTACTGTCACAATTGTCATCAAGGAATTACGACGTCAACAAAGTCCATCCATGAGCCCATGAGTGTGTAAAAATCATACACTTAATTGCAATGGAAAAGTCATTATCAATCAAACCTTAATTAGGCCAATCTCAGCAACTTAGCTAGACCAGCGGTCAGAATAAAAACTAAAAACTACCAGGGACAGAGCTGAGTGGTAAAGCACCCTTCTGTTAACTACAAAACAAAAACAAACAAACAAAAACAAATAAACTCCATAAACTATCTCAGGAATAAGCGAGGTCCCTGTACACCGCAGCTCCCTTCCTGCAGGAAAACGGTGTTTGGAGATTTATTATTTTTTTTTTCTTTTGGTACCTGGCATTGAACTCAGGGGCATTTGACCACTGAGCCCCATCCCCAGCCCGATTTTGCATTTTATTTAGAGGCAGCCTCTCCCGAGTCTCTAATTGCCTCACCCACATGCTGAGGTTGGCCTTGAACTTGCAATCCTTCTGCATCAGCACAATGGGCTCAGACCTGTGGACGCAAAGAGCGCCCAGAGTCCTGATTGGCCAACTTGGGTTCCCGCCACAGCAGGACCCGCTGGTCCGCCTCCCTGCCCCATGTCCCTCCTGAGCCTCCCTGTCCAGGCATCAGGTGCCACTGCACATTCACCATTTCCTGGTGCCCAGCAGCCAAGCTTGCCCTGGAGAGCTTCAGTCCCTGCATGGCAGGGCCACCCAGGATCCTGGGCACAAGAGAAGCCTGGAGTCCAACTGCAGGAATCCTATAAGCACGGATAGCAGAGAAATAAATCCCATCCTGAGCGCGGAGGCCCGCCCCCTGCTCACTGGCTGCGCTCAGGATTGGACAGCGCTCAGCACAGGGGATTCTGATTGGACAGGGCGTCAGTCAGTCTCCTCTCTCCCCAGCCTGAGCCCAGGGAGCCTTCTTTTTTAGTGACAGCGGGGTGATATCCGCTTCAGGCAAGAAGGAGGCCAGAATGGCAGGGTTTGGGTGCAGCTTTTTTTCTTTTCCTTTTGAGGTCTGGGCATTGGGTTAGGGTTAGGGTGACAAGAATTCTAAGTTCTGCTGGGTTTTGATGTTAGGAAATTGAAGTCATTTCTGGAAAGTTTCACCACCTGGGCCTCCTCCTATAATAAGACCGCCCAAAGCGTCTTCAGGGTGCTGACTTGTCCTCTGTTCATCTGTGCAAAATTCTCCAAGCAGAACTGGCCTTTCGCCCAGTGGGATCTGCCCAGTGCGTCATGGCCAGCGCTGGTTGAGGCTCACTGGGGGCCTGGCAGGCGCCCTGGAGGAGTTTGCCACCCAGTTGGCAGCCTGAGAGCTGATGTTCCTCCAGCTGAGTAGAATCTATCTCCTGCCCACATGGTGGCTGGAGACAGAGTAAGGAGATCAGTACAGAAGAGACCCTGAGAACGCAGACCTGGGCTCTCCCTTGCTCCCTGATGCACTGGGGGTTGAATTCAGAGGACTCGATCTCTGAGCCCCTTCCCCAGCCCTAGTTTGAATTTTATTTACAGACAGGGTCTCACTGTGTTGCTTAGCACCTTGCTTTTGCTGAGGCTGGCTTTGAATTCGCCATCCTTCTGCCTCAGCCTCCCCAGCCCCTGGAATGACAGGCATGTGCCACTTTTTTCTTTCTTTCTTTCTTTTTTGAGAGAAATACCTGCGGTGGCCACAGGATAACAGCCTTGCACAGATCAAGGCCACCCTGGGTGCTCTCCCTGGTTCCCACCAGTCCCCCTGGATCCCAGGCAATGGGATCCTGTCTCCTCCAAAAAAACAGAGACACCCTGCCCAGGTGTGCATCCTTAGTATCAGCTGAATATGCTGCACTTATCAAGAAAAAAGAAAAAAAAGAGAGACCCTACCTGCTTGTCTTGATGCAAACAAAGTCAATGTGTTTCCAAAGAGAGCTCTGGTCTTGTCCCCCCAATTCAGTGGTGCAAAAAAGTCACATAATACAGAGAAGACTTCTCGTTAAGAGGGGCTCAATGGTCTCTCTCTTTAAGGAAAAACAAGTTGCGTTTGATTGGGAGTCCAGGAAAGACAACTCTAGGTTTTCCTAATTTGGTAAATAACTCCATAGACTCCAATGCACCCTGCTCCTCTCTGCCTTAATTAACAGTGGAGGCCTGGAATGCGGGGGGGGGGGGAAGTCCTTTCTAATCATGCAGCGCCCTGTACCTCCACCTTCCCACAGGCTCCAACACCTTTGGCAGCATCCAATGGGGCAGCGGTTTAGAAAATTCTGGAATGTACCTAAAGACATTTCTTCATCCGGCTAGGATGCTATCAATTTGGTCCCATGGTCCTTTTCAGTACTTTAAAATCTTGTTCTATATTATTGGTTCTCCTTAGTTATACATGGCCATAGAATCCATTTTGGTAAACTTATCCAAACATAAAATATACCTTATTCCATTACGACCCCATTCTTGTGGGTGGGCATGATGGGTAGATTCACTAAGGTATTTTCATATAATTAAATAGAAACATTATGGTCACTTCATGCTACTGTCTTTTCTGTTCTTATCTCCCCTCCATTCCTGTTGCTCCCCTTTGTCTCATCTACAGAACTTCTCTTTTTGCCCCCCCCACCTTCCTTGTGATATAGATAAAGCATGTCATGGAAAACATGTGACCTTTGGTTTTGGGGGATTGCCTTATTTTCCTTTACCATGATAATCTCCAGATCCATTCACTTACTGGCCAAAGTTATGAAGTCATCCTTTTTTAAAGCTGAGTAATATTCCACCGTGTATACACACCACAATTTCTTTATCTATTCATCTGTTGATGGGCATTTAGGCTGGATCCATAGCTTAGCTATTGTGAGTTGTTCTCTCACAAACATTGATGTGGCTGTGTCCCTGTAGTATGCTGATTTTATCCTCTTTATGCTGAAGAGTGGGATAACTGAGTCAGAGGGTGGTTCCAGTCCTAGTTTCTTGAGAAATCTCTATCCTGCTTTCCAGAGGGGTTGAACCAATGTGCAGTTTCTCCAACAAGGTGTGAGCATTCCCTGTCCCCCACATCCTCACCAATTTATTGTTATGGTATTCTTGATAATTGCCATTCTGACTGGAGTGAAATAGAATCTCAGTGCAGTTTTAATTTGCATTTCCCTTAGTGCTAGATACATTGCCTTTTCAGTATTTATTTTTAAAAAAAATATTTTTTTTTCTATTTGGAGTCGGACCCAATACCTTTATTCTATCCATTTATTTTTCTGTGGTGCTGAGGATGGAACCCAGGGCCTTGCACATGCTAGGCAAATGCTCAAGGGCTGATCCCCAGCCCCAGTCCCCATCTTCAGTATTTTTTTTCTTTTGCTTCTCAGTAACAGCAGCCCAGGTAACTGGGGGCCCAGTTTTCCTGCATTTGTGAAATGGGAACATTTCTCTTGAAGGAAGACTGAGAAGGTCAAGACACATGCCCAGGATTCCAGGGATGAGCAGTACACAGTTGTATTGCCCAGGATGAGGAGAAGATTATGTGGGTGAGAAGAGGGAAAGAGCTGGGGACACCTTGGGGCCAGAACCCCTCCTTCCCCCATGAGGGAAATTATTCTTGCTGTTAGTTTTCTTAAACAAAATGAGAAGTTTTACTAAGCTACTAGTGCCATTAGATATAGGTCCCTGATGGAGCTCAGATTTGCCTTGAAAGGAAAAGAAAAGTGAATAACCAACCCAGTGGTTCCAATAACCAACAACCTAGACCTTGGGCTCCTTGGGGACAAAACATTGGATTTTACCCAATAATTAACAATCCAACAGCACCCAACACCCAGTTAATGTGGGATGGAGAATTGGATCAGTGGGTGTGGGGGTCTGTTGGTGGCCAGCTGCAGGAGCTTGCCTCTGGCATGCATTCCTTGCTTCTGAGAGGTTTTTCAACACCAATGAGATAAACAAAGTGGCAACAAAACTGGGAAAACTCTCTACAGTATTCTAGCCAAAAAATTTATGAGCACTTTAAAAGCATATTAATATTTACCCTCGGTCAAATGTGCCTCAATCAGATGCAACCGTTTTAAAATATCTGTCAACATTAAAAGTTTCTGAAATCTGCTGGTTTGTGGACCCCATTTGTGGATGACTGCAAAAACCATATGAGTCCATGGCTAAATATATAAGGAAAAATGGAAATCTAATAATGAGCATTCTCTTAAGACTTCTGTCCTGAAAACACTGCTCTATTTGCTTTGATAACTAAATGATCATTTATCCATTCCTCTAGTAACACTTGATGTCCATAAAGAACTGTGGAACATGTCTGGTTGGGGCAGAAATGTTGGGATACCAAGAAGAAAGTTTCACTGAACCTCAAAGGAGAAGGTCATAAATCACCAGAATGCAGGAATGCCCACAAAAAAAAAAAAAATTGAAATTAAAAACAAGGGACTGGGGTTGTGGCTCAGTGAGAGAGCACCTGCCTAGCACCTGTGAGACACTGGGTTTGATCCTCAGCACCACATTAAAAAGAAATATATAAATCAAAACCACCCTAAGATACCATCTCACTCCAGTAAGATTGGCAGCCACTATGAAGTCAAACAACAACAAGTGCTGGCGAGGATGTGGAGAAAAGGGTACACTTGTACATTGCTGGTGGGACTGCAAATTTTTGCGGCCAATTTGGAAAGCAGTTTGGAGATTCCTGGGAAAGATGGGAATGGAACCACCATTTGACCCTGCTATTGCCCTTCTCGGACTATTCCCTGAAGACCTTAAAAGAGCATGCTACAGGGATACTGCCACATCGATGTTCATAGCAGCACAATCCACAATTGATATACTGTGGAACCAACCCAGATGCCCCTCAGTAGATGAATGGATAAAAAAAATGTGGCATCTATACACAATGGAGTACTATGCAGCAATAAAAAATGACAAAATCATAGAATTTGCAGGGAAATGGACGGCACTAGAGCAGATTATGCTTAGTGAAGCTAGCCAATCCCTAAAAAACAAATACCAAATGTCTTCTTTGATATAATGTGAACAAATATGAACAGAGCAGAGAGGAAAAGTAGGAAGAAAAGAGTAACATTAATCAGTGACATGAGATGGGAGGGAAAGGGAGAGACGAGGAAAATACAAATTTACATATAAGAAGTTGGGAGGGGAATGGGAAAATAAACAAGGAGAGAAAAGAAGTACAGTAGATGGGGTAGAGAGAGAAGAAGGGAGGGGAGGGGAGGGGGGATAGTAGGTTGTAGGAAAGGTAGCAGAATACAATTACTAATAGGGCAGTATGTAAAAGTGTGGATATGTAACCGACGTGATTCTGTAATCTGCATTTGGGGTAAAATTGGGGGTTCATAACCCATTTCAATCTAATGTATGAAATATGATATGTCAAGAGCTTTGTAAAGTTGTGAGCAACTAATAAAAAAAAAACAAAGTAGAGAGGTGTAAGAACTATGAAAGTGGTGCAGATAAATTATGCAATGATCTCCCAGATCCCTTCAGCTTAAACATTTTATGATTTGTAATTAATTTTTCATGTAAAATCTTTCCTTCCAAAAAATAGAGATGATGTAATTATTTATTAAAGTGTTTTCTTTACTACCGTTACCTCCCATGTTAAAGGGAAAGTTAGGAAGTTTCAATTGAATGATTGAAATAATAATCACTATAATCACAAGGAAATGTAAAAACGGTATTTTGCAGGAAGACTTATCGAGTCAGCAAAAAATAACAAGAACTTTAAAAATCAGTTACATCTTTCCAAAGTATTTATTTTTAAAAGAATTTTGAAGACAAAAACCGGTCACATGTTACTGAGTCTGTTGTATACATCTAGAGGTACAGAGGTAGCAAGAGTTAGAAATGCTGCCTCTCCTCACCCTGATTATCATGTAGGTAGGGAGATAAAACTCAAAAATAGGACGGTTTTAAAACAGTTTAGCATAAGATTGCATAGAAACATGGGGATGATGGAAAGATCTGTATTTAGAATTAGTCAGACATGGGTTTAAAATAATCTCTGTCACTTATTGGCTATGTGACCTTGAGTCTGTTGCTTAACTTCCCTGTAACTCAGCTTCCTTGACTGTAAAATAAGGATAAATGTAAAACCTGTTATGCAAGATTGTTGTAAAGATTAAATGAACTAATGCATGTCAAGTGAAAAAAAAAAGAAATATATAAAATAAAGTTATTCTCTCCAACTAAAAAATATTTTTAAAAATAAAAATCAAATTAAAAAAAAGCAACTCCCTGCAATGCATCATTTCAACTTTCTTTACCCCCAAATACTAGCATGATATGAGCAAGCTTAGAAAAATGGGTGAAAAATTACAGAAGCCTGCTCTGGCCCTATCTCTAGTCCAGCCCCACTTAAATGACCCTCTCCAAATAGCAACACCTCTGACCTTGTACTTGCTGTCTCTCCATTTATAGTTTCTCACATTTTTTTTTCCTTTCTTTCTTCTTGTGGTGCTGGGGATTGAACCTGGAATCTTGTGCATGTGAAGCAAGCGCACTACTGACCTCACTGTATCCCGGGCCCCTCACGTTCTTTCCTGAATTTATATCTGCTTTTCTAAATAGGTCTGTCCATGTGCCTGACAAATGATGAAGTATTCTTCCATGAATGACGACTATAGCATTTTCCTTTTGGAGAGAAACAAGGGCCTCCAGTGGCTCCTCATTATGCCCAAGGACTGATACCTCATCCCTCAGATCATGGTGGCATTGGGCGGGGTGGGTTACCTTGTATTGTCAGATGAAATCAGGTTCCAACCTGGGAGTTAAGCATGAACCAGACTGCCTTGTTTACACACTAACTATTCTTAAGGACATTTTGGCATACAACCATATGCTATGGAAATGAGGTTCAACTTCCTTCCTGGTGGACATTTTAAAATTACAACCAAATAGAATTGACTTCCTAGTTACTGGTAATTTTTCTTGAGGTTATTTGTGAAAGAGGTTCATCCTAAACTTATTAAACATATCTCAATTTCTTGGGTCATAGTCTCATGGGAAATCATGTTTTCCGTTAGGAGAGGGTCAAGGTGTGTCTTCTATTCTTAAGCTCCAAGGTGCTGACAATGCAACATGGACACAAACAGAATGTGGTGCATGAGTAATCAGAGAGATGTTCTCTTCTACACAATTGGAGCACTATCAAAACTGTCAGTCTCTCAACAAAGATGGCAACTCGTAACTAACAGGAAGGTATTCCAGAAACAGTATATCAACTGGGAAACTGCTGGAGAAGGCAGAGTCTCATGCCCCTGGAGGGCTGGTGTCAGGTGGGGGGAGATTGCATCATGCTCCTCAGAACACTTTGCAATTTAAAACTCATGAGTTGCTCATTCTGGAATTGTCTATAGCTTACAGAAAGGGAAACCATGGGAAAGAGGAGCTATGAGAGTTGAATTGCTGTAAAACAAATACCAAGAGGCAATCTCTTGAGTGGTCAGAGAGAAACAGTTGTTCAGGTACAGGACAGCATTAGTGGGTTTCCCTAGAGAATTCAAGAAGCTGGAAGGCAGTGGGAGGACATGATGGAACTTTTTTTTTAACCATCAATAATTTTCTACTTACAAAACTGTGATTCAAAAGATAAGGGGAGATTTGTACAAGGAAATGTTTGTGGTGAGTAAACAACTCTTCAAGAAATGACAATAGAGCCACCAAGGTTAAAGGAAATGATAAAAGATAGATCCTTGAGCCCAAATAAAATAATGAGTAATAATGGTAGATGTAGCTCAGTAGCTCAATATGGTAGCTAAGTATACCCAGTACCATGGAGTATTTAGTTTCTAACACTTCTTTAAAAAAAATACAAGTGTAAAAAAATTGTACTTTATATGTGTAATAAGAATTGTGATGCATTACACTGTTGTGTATTTAAAAAATAAAATTTAAAAAGATTTTTAAATAAATGAGTGCAACAATAACACTTAGAACACTTAGAACACAAAAAATAACTCTTAGAACCAAACAAACATTGATGTGGAATTACTACAAGACTCCATTTTTCATTCCTATCAAAAAATACCTAAGACTGAGTAGTTTGTGATTAAAAGTCATTTAGATCAGAATTTTAGAGTCTGAGAGTCCAAGATAAAGGGATCCCATCCACTTGGCTTCTGGGGAGTATCCACGTTGCTCTATTCCAGCATGGTGGTTGTCATCAGAGTGGGGACAAGTGGAAGAGGAAAAATCATATGGACCAATTTGAGCCACAGACCAGAGAGGGTCAGTCCTGATTTTTCATAACAACTCATTTTCTGGAAAATTCATTCCAAGAGACTAGCATCCATTCCTCCTGAGGGTGGTGTCCCCAGTGACTGAATTAATGCCCAGTAGACAGCACATTTGAAAGTTTCCCATGCCTCGGTGCTACCATAATGATGAACAAGTGTCCAAATCCTAAGCTTGTTTGGGGACAAATGATATCCAAGCCATAGAAGACACACGATGCATGAATTTATAGTCTATGACAAATATAAAAACCAGGAATGAGGGAGAAATCTGTAAGATTAGCAAAATTTTTCTATACTATTGAAACAAATTTAGCATGAATAAAAACTGATTGTCATGAATTTAAGATGTTAGAGCTCCCAGAACAATCACTAAGGAAAAGCTAAACATGTGACAAAAGAAGAAAATGAAATAAAAATGGTACACAAGAAAAATGAATCATTAATAGGAAATAATGGGAAATTGATGAATGAAAAACATATAGGTAGAAAACAAGTGGCAACATAGTAGAAACATTTGGTTCATTACTATTACTTTTTTCATGACTATTACCACATATAGATCCAATTTGTTCCAATTTTAGAAAACATATTGATCAAGCTGGGCATGCAGCACACATTTGTGACTCTAGAAACTCAGGAGGCTGAGGTAAGAGGACTCCAAGTTTTAGGGCAAACTCGGCGACTTATGGAGATCCTGTCTAAGTCATAATCATCTGGGCAAAGTGGCTCAATGCTGTCACTAAGCTCCTTGTGAGACTGAGGCTAGGGTATCACAAGTTTGATGCTGGCATCAGCAACTTAGCATAACACTGTCTGAAAATAAAATATTAAAATATTAAAAAGTGGCTGGAGATGTAGCCCAGTGTTAAGGCACCCTTGGGTAAAAACCTAGAGTCAAACAAAATTATTCTGCTGTCTACATCAGACTCACTTTGGATTCCAAAACAAAGACAGGATGAGAATAAAAATAAATATAAAAAATATAAAAATAGCAATCAAAAGCCCGCCACAGTAGTTCAGTGACTCGGGAGGCTGAGGCAAGAGTATTATGAATTAAAAACTACAGGTGGTAAAAATAGAGTTTCTCTTGGTGGAATGGTCTGGCTGCAAAATAAAAGCTAAGAAAGGTAAAGCAGGGGACAAAAATACCCCACAGGATACAGAAAGTAATTTTAAAAGCAGGGGTGGGATGGGCTAGCCGATCTTAGGGATGAAGCTTCCAAACTCAAAAGAGCAAAATGGAGCCTATGTTTGCTTTATTTATATCAGGGAATATCAAATGTTTTCCATGTAATATTTTTTGCCAAATAAGGTAGAAAGTGGGCTTTGCAGTTCCCATTGGGTTATGCCCAACTTCAGAGCTAGAAGAGGGGTCTTCCTGGTAGAGCAGAGATAGAGTCATGTGCCTTGGGCAATCTAATGCACTCTGGGGAGCTGTGGATAGTTCCCACGGTTAGACCTAAATCTCCATGGCTCCATACCCAGAGAAGACCCTCAAGTAATTCACGGGTGGCACCATGAATATTCCCCCTTTTTTCTTTACAATAGAAAATGATGAGCCATTATTTTAAGTTCCCAGATTCTTGTTCTGAGGGTGTGATAACCTATTATCACAATACAAAAAAGAACTAGTAGCGAACATTTCATTCCAATAATATACCATGCAGAGTGTTTCAGCGTGTTTCCAGGGTTAAAGCCATTCCATTCTTGAAGTATTTCCAGTTAGAGAAGTAGGATCCAAAAGATCAATTTTGCTTTTTTGAATATCCTGGATGTTGTGATGTAACTCCATAAGATCCAGTCTATTATTATTGCTATGCCAAATACCCATTAGATGATTTAACCTTCTCCAAATCCCATTGGGAAGAATTATATTTGGTTACAGTAACAGAGACCTTCATAGTCAGATGGCATTTAAACCTTTCCTTAAACGAGAGAGCAGAAAGCTCATTACCAATATTTATGACAGAAGTTTCTAAGGCATTCAAGTTTCAATACTTTCAAAAATCAATATTTGTGATTATTGAAGACCTTGGAAGTGTTTTGAGCCAAATTATTAAGAAAATTTGCATGCTAAATGTTCTGAGATCTAGCCACTAATGCTGCAAGGGGGAGGGAAAAAAGGGAGAGAATTGAACAACAGCAGAGGAGGTAGAGAGGGAAGATGGGAGGGGAGGGGAGGGGAGGGGGGATAGTAGGGGATAGGAAAGGTAGCAGAATACAACAGTCACTAATATGGCATTATGTAAAAATGTGAATATGTAACAGATGTGATTCTGCAATCTGTATTTGGGGTGAAAATGGGAGTTCAAAACCCAATTTGAGTCAAATGTATGAAAGATGATATATCATGAGCTATGTAATGTTTTAAATAATCAATAAAAAAGTGGAAAAAATAAAAAAAATAAGAAAATAAAATTTGAAAAATTATAACCAAGAATTATGAGTCCAAATACTTGCTTGAGTCTCGTCACCTGAGCATGTGTCTGTTGTAAAACCTGAAAACCAGCATCAGCATACCATGGCTCTGAAATGTTGGCTGGTAGTAAGACAAAGGAAGACTGGTGAAGGATTAATGTTCCTTTCCCTTGTTATATCTAGAGATGCAATTAGGTAAACTGCACTTTCTACAGGCTACAAGATATTTATCATCCTTTCTCTTAACTCTCACATTTCCAGTAATTAAAGCATAAGGAGATTGAACACAGGCCTGCAGGCCATACCAGGAACCCTCTTTACACCCCCTGCCTACAAAGTCAGGCATAGGGCTGTCAGTGTAATATAGGAAATAGGAGGCTGCAATTAAGCACCAAACATCTTTTTGGATACCGCCTTCACTGAAAGTTAGGATATTACCAACAAAACCTAAAGGGATCATGGCATTCTTATGTGATTTTTTTGTCTATTCTTGGAGACAAGTCTAAAATATATTCACTATTTTTAGAACCTTTTTGTTGTACTGGCAAGACATCTGCACAGTCTATCCATTTAGGAAATGTGTCAAATTCTATTGCAGAATGATTAGGACAGTAAGGTATTGGCAGATGTTCTGTGGCAATGACTGGCTTGTTAGAGAAAGTTCCATTTTAATAACTGTATGGACATATTCTTTAGAGTCCCAGGGTCCAGTAAGATTGGCTCGTCTAGACACCTCATATGCTGTCTTTTCTTCAAAAGATACCCCTGGATGGCCAGTATGTTTATCATAGACCAATATATGTGTAGTGTCCCCTGTAACCAGTATAACTAAATCCAGTCACAAAAATGGGTGTAATCTGAGTATTTGTAAAACCACACATTACACGAGTATCATTGGTAAATACTGGGTGGATTCTCTGGTCCATACCACTGGGTGTACCAAAGATGGGTCTGGAAAATATGTCCAATTGCTTTCTCCCTGGACCTCATTTACCGGACAGCTCAACAGAGCTAACATGGCCACAAACATTGTGGCTTCAGACTTAGTTCCTCCTTGTGTCAAACTATCTGTTCAGGTTGTAGCATTAGATTCTCCATTGTTTCCATGATGGTAGATTCAACATTCAGTTTCTCTGGGCCTTCTTCATCCTCTTCCTCCTTTGTAGCTTTCACTTCCTGCTGAGGGTCAGGGCTGACATCTATGGATCAATCTTCAGTCATCTGAACCTCAGTTCTAGGTCCTCCATGTCTGATAGCATCTTCAGGTACCCCAATAGGATGAGAGGCACCTTCTGGGAAAACACAAGATGACCTCTACCCCACATTATCACTTAATCTGATCTTTCTTTTGTTATGTTTGTAAATCATTCCACCAAATGTGGACCAAGGAACCTGTTGCCGTGGAAGACTTTTTGTGTCTTTCAGCTGCAGTGTGACTTTCAGTGTCACAATTTAAAAAAATTGAAAACAAAACATGATTAACTTTATTTTGTGGGGCCTTAGCCCTTTTTTCTGTAATTGTAGCTTAACAGATAAATGAGCTTATTCTACAATGGCTGGACCTTGAGGCTTCTACAGAATACCTGTTTTATAATCAATACAAAATTGACGGCCAAACTGCTGGAAAGAAAAATTAGTATAAGCTGGAGTATTATCAATTTCAATCTGTAAAGGACATCCTAATGCTGCAAAAGTAGATAGACAGTGAGAAATAACATGCTCAGTATTTTCTTTTACACAAACAGTGGCAAAAATAAATCTAGAGTAAGTATCAACAATAACATGAACTTAACACTGTTTGCCAAATTGAGGGATGCGAGTTGCATCCATTTGTCATAACTGATTTAGTCATAAACCATGGGATTAACCTCAGTTGGTGAAGATAAAATATGTAAAAAACATTGTGAGATTTGATGAACAATTTGACAAGTTTTTCCCCAGGAATATTAAATTTTTTATGTAAAGTAGAAGCATTCTGATGATGTAAAGAATGTGAGGCTTGTGCACAATCATATAAAGATATTTATTCACAAACAGCAACAAATTTATCAATCTTATCATTACCTGATTATAAAGGACCTGGAAGATTAGAATGTGCCCTTATATGGCTAATGAAACATGGATGGTGACACGTTTAAATTGTCTTTTGTAATGTCTGAAACAAATTAAATAACTCTTGCAATGGTGTCTTCCCAGTAGTTGATGTTTCAATATTTTTTTTTTGTGACTCCAACTGCAATATAAACTATCAGAATGAATACGGATTGACTCGTTTGCAAAATGAATTAAAGCACAATGAGAGCTTAAATTTCTGATCATTCTGCAGAAGAATATGATGTCTGTATTATCTCTGTATGAACATGGCTATAGAAACCTGCTTTTCCTGAACTCGATCCAACAGTAAATATTGTTAATGCTCCAACTATTGGTTAAGCACGTACACTTTTGGGAAAAATCAATGTAGTCAGAAGAGCAAACTGAATAATATTATCATGAATGTAATGGCTTTCCATTTGACCAGGGAAATTAGCAAAAGCTATCTGCCAAGTATTAGAAGACTGCCAAAGCCAATCATGCTCTTGAGTAGAAAAAGGGCCAACAATAATATTAGGCTATGACCCAACTATCTGCAAAACTCGTGTTCTTCCTTTAAGAACTGCACAATAAAGCTATGAAATGGAGTCAATGACTTTAGAGGAGAATGAGGTAGGCGAGGCCACTCAATAATTCCCAATTATTGCCGCATTGCTCCTGTAGGAGTATGAACATTGGTAAATGTAAATCAATATATAGGCTCTTGTGGATTAATTCTAGTAAGCTGTGCAGTAATCATGGCAGATTCAACCTTTGTTATGGAAATCCTTTCTTCTGCCATAAGTTGATGGGAAGGTAGAGAAGGATCTCCCTGTACAATCTGAAACAAAGGACTCAAATCTACACTGGGTAGTCTTAAACTTGGTCACAGCTAATGAATATCACATAGTAACTTTTAGAGGTCATGTGCCTTGGGCAATCCAATGTGCTTGAGGGTGCCTCCATAGTTTCCAATGTTAAATCTAAATCCCCATGGCTCCATACTGAGAGAAGACCCTCAAGTAATTCATGGGTGGCTCCTTTCAACTTAGTGAGGCCCTACCTCAAAGTAAAACATAAAAATGGCTGGGGACAGGTCTCAGTAGTAAAGTGCTCCTGGGTAAAACCCCCAGTATGAGAAAAAACAAAAAACAACAAAGAAAACTGCTGGAGGGCCATGCACATGTCAGACAAAATCAGCTGTGACAGAAATTGTTATATAGAGGCAAGACCATTATATATACTTGTAATTGCACATATTAAATTATATATTAAATATATATATATATGCATATTTATGATAAAACTAAAATATATATTACATATCAATAGAGTAGGCAGTCTCACAAGCTAAGTTATAAATATATACATAACAAACTGATTAAAATAAATACAAATATTAAATAGCCATCAGCACATCCAAAGTAACCAAAATTTCCTCAACTGTTTTTTATGAGTTTTATGCTTCTAGCTATGACACAAAGGACTTTGATCCTTTTAACAAAATTTACTTTTGTGCATGATGTGAGGTACATATCCAAATACTTTTTTTTTCTTCTTGTGGATATCTAGTCATCCCAGGGAAATGTTTGCTTTTGCTTTTACTCTTGAAAAATATAAGGGGTGTGTGTGTGTGTGTGTGTGTGTGTGTAATCCCTGTGAACACCAGTTACAAATTGCTGCCCATGCAGGTCAGGCAAATTACTACCCCTGATCTGCACAGTCAGCTGAACTTAAGGTCACTCATGTGAATTTCCAGGGACACCAAATAAAACACAGAAACACTTTACTTTTACACAAGATTCTGTACTGATTCTCTGCTCTTGACCTCAGGCTCCCCAAAAGGGAGGGCAAGAAAAAGTCACGAAGGCTGGTGAGAAAATGACCACCTTCAGAAGAGAGATTTTATTGGAGGACTCTTGTTCTTAGAAAGTTCTAATCAAAAAAGGCCAGAGGGGGCAGGGTTACAAGGGACACATGAGGATAAGTCAACCCACATGGGTAATGCCTACATCTGAAGACCTGCCTCTGTATCTGAGTTGGGACAATGCCCAAGTCACCACAAATGTAGTGACTGGTCAGAGCCTTCTGCTTCAGGACTGGAAGGCATAGGTCATTCAGAAGGGCTTCCCACACAGCCGTCTTTCTTTCTTTGAAAAAGCCGGTGATGGGTCATTATAGGAGTCCCTGAATTCTTCTTCTGGGGGCACAACATCCTACAATTACAACACAAAAGAGAATTATTAGCCATGAGAACAATACAAGGATATACCATGCAGAGTGTTTAAGAATGTTTCCAGGGTTAAAGCTGTTTAATTCTTTAAGTATTTGATCAGCTAAAGAAGTAGGATCTGAAAAATCAATCTTACTATTTTGTATATCTTGAGTCTGATGATGCAGCTGCAAAAGATCTAAGCCGTTATCATTTTTCTGCCAAATATCCAACAAATGGATTTGAACCTTCTCCGAATACCAATAAGAAGCATTGCATTTGGCAGCAGTAACACACACATGCCTATAGCTAGCAGGATATTTAAGTCTTTCCTTGAATTTCAAAGTGGAAAGTTATTACCTATATTCATGACAGCAGCCTCTAAGGCATTTAGCTTTGTCTCAATCATTTCAACAACATTTATTTGATTGTGAAGAGCCTTGGAAGTATTCTGAGCCAAATTATTAAGAAAATTCGCATGTTGAATATTTGAGATATGGCCACCGAAGCTCTGACCATGGAAGCAATGAAAGAAACCAAGGCAACAACTCCCACTATTATGAGCCCAAGAGCACATTTAGGTCTCGCTAGCTGGGCGTGTATTTGTTGTAAGACTTGAAAACCAGCATCAGCCTACCATGGCTCTGAAGTATTTCCTGGTACTAAGACAAAAGAGGGCTTATGGAGCATTATAGTTCCTTTTTCTCTATTGTTTCTTGTGATACAATTAGTTAAATTACATTTACTACATGTTACAAGATATCTATCATCTTCCCTTTTAACTTTTACATTTCCTGTAATTAAAACATAAGGAGATTGAACACAGGCCCATAAGCCATAGCAAGAACCTTCCTGTTACAGTTCTTGCCTACAAAGTCTGGTAAATGTTTGTCAGTAAAATGTAAGAATTCTGAAGCAGCAATTAAGTGTCAAACATCTTTCTGAATGCCACCCTCGCTGAAAGTCAGGATGCTACTAACAAATCCTCCATGACCCTTGCATAACTGCCTATTGTAAATTTTAGGAGACCAGTCCAAAATATACCCACCATTTCTACATACCTTATGCTGTATGAGAAAAGTATTTATACATTCCATCCACTTAGGAAAGGTGCCAATTTCTATTGTCAAATTGTTAGTAAAAGGAGGTATTCATGGATGTTCTGCTGAGATGACTGGTTATGAGAAAGTCCCATTTCAATAACTGATCTGATCTAAGGCTTTTAGTCTCCAGAAACAGTATAATTAGTTGGTCCCCCAACTGCTGTCTTTTCCCCAAATCCACTTTTTGACAGCCAGCATATTTATTGTGGGACCAACACTAGGGTAGTTGGGCACTATAGAGAGAATAATTAAATCCAGTCACAAGGATGGGGTTAATAGGGGTGTCTGTAAATCCTACCATCATGAATGAGTTATTAGTAAACACTGGGATGAATTCTCCAGTTCACACTGCTGGGTGTACTAGGGGTGGATCTGGAAAATATGTCCAGTAAGTGTCTCCCTGATTTCCCTTTACCTGACAGCTCAATAGAGCTATTACTGCAGTGAGCAACATAGTTGGAGATTTAACTTTTCCTTTTTGTCTAATCATTTGTTTGCCTGCAGTGTCAAACTCTTCAGGTCCTTCCATGAGGGTGGCTTCACCATTGGGTCTCTCTGGGCCATCTTTCTTCCTCTATACCTTCGAGAGTTCCTCTTGTTGGAGGGAGTTAGGTCTGACATCGTTGGGTCACTCTTCAGTCATTTGAATCTTGGTTCTAGTTCCTCCATGCCTGATGGCAGGTTCAGGAAATCAAATAGGATGAAAAGCACCTTCTGGGTAAATACAAGCACGACCTCTGCCCCACATGATCATTGGATCTGGTCCTCTCCATTGGCCGGTCTGCAAGTCCTTTCACCAAACTCGGCTTAAAGGGCCTGTTGCTTTGGAAGACATGTCACTCGGCTGCAGTGTGACCTTCTGAGTCACAACATAGAAAATTTTAAAAAACAGAGCATGATTGAGGTTATTTTGGGGAGTCCTTGTCATATTTCCCTTTTAGCTTTTATAATTGTAGCTTAATAGATAAATGAGCTCATTCTACAAGAGATTGACCTTTCTCATTTGTAAGTTTTGAGGACTGATCATATGTCCTCTAATCACATGACCTAGATATTGAAAAGGAGATGTCTTTAACACCTTTGGAGGTGCAATGAACAAACCCATTGCTGTGAGTGACGTCCCTTATTGGGCAAAAAGTTTTAAGAGTACATCTGGGTTATCATGAGCTAAAAGTATGTCTTTCATAAAATGAATAATATATGCACAGGCATGATAGCCTGTGTCACAACATTTTGATATAGGGTAGGACTGTTACGCATTCCCTGAGGCAACACTTTCCAGCAATACCTTTTAACTGGTTCTTTAAAATTAATTGCTGGGACACTGAAGGCAATTTCTTTACAGTCATCTGGGTGCAAAGTTATAGAGAAGAAGGAATCTTTCAGATCAATTATTATCAAATAATAATCTAAAAGAATAGCTGTAGAAGGAAGCCCAGATTGTAATGCTCCCATGGGCTCTATAACACAATTAATAGATCTTAGGTCTTGTAATAATCTCCAGTTACCAGACTTTTTCCTAATTACAAAGATGGGTGTGTTCCAAGGGCTTAGTGTAGGGGCTCTAAATGACCAGCCTGAAGTAGTTCCTCAACTAATATGTGGGCTATTTTAACATTTCCCCTGTAAGGGGTCACTGATAAACCCAGATTGGCTCTTCTGTGAGCCAATTAATTTTTTTATGGTCAGGGCCTCTTCCAAAAATTTGCACTGGATGCATTAGTTAATCTCTGTTGGAGAGATTGGGTTACAGGTAGGTACTCTTCCTGTAAATCTCCCTTGATTTCCCTAGGAGTAAACCCTTGATTAAGTCACTCAAATGACATGATAGTCTCTTGTAGAGAGCCGGATGGCATGTTCTGATTGCATAGCAATTTTAAACTCATCTCAAAAATTTGAATCAATCAATCACTCCTGGCAGTACCTGAATTCTGTTATTTACATTGTTTCATCCCAAAATTAGGCGTATGGTATGGGGGTAATGGCCCACGAGTCACCACAAATGTAGTGACTGGTCAGAGCCTCCTGCTTCAATACTGAAAGGTGTGGTCATTCAGTGTGGCTCCCCACAAAACATCTTATTGTTAACCTGAAAATTTTAAAATGCAAGAGCTCCCCAGTGACTCCCAAATTACAATGTACACTTTCCGTAGAAAAAATTAAAATGACTCCTCAGAACTAAGTGTTCATTTCCTGTGTGAAATGACATGGAATGAATACAAGAGGAAAGGTACAGGCACGACCCCTGGAAGAAAAGAGAATGACCAAGATACATCCATATCTGAAACCAAAACTCAAGGATCACAGAAACATCATTACCATTACCTGGGTTTTCTTATCCCTAAAATTGATCATTAGATTGCAACATTTACATATTCTAGTCAACTTAAATCAACATGTGTAGAATTTTTTTTGAGCCAAAGCACTAACACATGAAAAAATATAGGGTAATCATGTGCTTTAACTTTTGAACATGTTTGTACATAGTTAGCGGCTTATCTGAATAAGAATTTTGGTTTTCTCAGTGTGAGGACATGTGTTCCTCTCCCTGTAAGACGAAAAAAGCGACAGATTTAGTTTTAGTATCTTGTAAACTGTCTATTATAGAGAAGTTTGGGAAGTCTATGCTATATACTGTCTACCCTGCCATCTCACGTGCATAATTACCATTATATATTATAAAGTACAATAAAAGAGGTAGAAAAATACAAAGATATTTAATTAAGTAAATTGTGAGGTGCACAGCTAGCTCAGTTGGTAGAGCATGAGACTCTTATTAAATTGTGTGGGAGGTTTAAGTGCTCCATGGGTATGTCTCTTTTATATCCATATTATTGTACCCATTCCTGGTTATATGTCCATGCTAGGGCTTCAAGAATAAATAGGAAGTCAATATTGGGGGAAAATATTTTCCTACATTCTTTGAAGTAAGTCAAGTATCCTCAGGGGTTAATTTTAGGGATTGCCTGACTTTTTCAGAATGTTTCTGCACATAAAACGTCAAGGGCCAGGAAAGATCAACATGTAACCACATTTCTCTTGAAAATATTGGGAGTATTGCTCTCCAATGACCCTCCTTTTCCCCGAATATGTGCCAGCTGCTCTATGCCTTTGAGGTCATTCTAATTACCCCGTTTAGGAGGTTGTGTGACTCTCCAGAATTGTATGATAAAAATTTAAATATTTGTTACTCAATATACATAAATCTGGAGCATACTTTCATATCCCCATACCTTATCTACACCTGTCTTTATTTCTCTAATGATTACAAGGAAAAAAATGAACAAAGATATGACTCATAGGAGTAATATTCTCCAAGTAAATTGAATAATTAATAGAGATGTTATGCCACTATTTACCCAATACTGTGTTTTTACTATCTGTTACTAAGAACATTTAATAAAGTAGAATAGTTTGATATCTGTGACAGGATGATTCCATACAGAACCATGTTAGCACATTAATACTTCCTTTTATTTCCTAAAAAAGCATATATAATATGAAGAAAGTATTTCAAAGTCCATAGCATAGTCTCAACAACAACAATGGCAACAACAACAGATTAAAATCTCTGGGGCTGGGGCTGTAGCTCAGCAGTAGAGCACTCAGTGCCAGGCTCAGTGAAAGATTTACTAGGCAGCTCAGTGAGGTCCTGTCTCTACATAAAATAGGGCTAGGGATGTGGCTCAGTGGTTGAGTGTCCCCAAGTTCAATCTTCATCATCCTCCCCCAAAAAATCATATCTGGGTCATTCTTTCATGGAGGTTCTAAAATGTAGAAGGGTATAGAGTAAGTGTTATGTGCCAAGCTCTGGAGTGCATGTGTATGCATTTCAATCCAGACTTTTATATATATTATAGATTTGATGTTGATCTACTGATGGAATATTTCCTACACAAGGCATGTTTGTGCTTTAATTCAAGTGTCTGAAATAGTAGAAATGTATTTTAAATAATCTGCAGCTACATATTGAAAAATAACAGTCATCAGAAAATCATGCATTTGAAGTTAGATCATTTCATTACTCTTTAGAACATGTACATCTATAAGGCGAGATAGTAAGAGAAACAGTAAAAGTGAAACATTCATGAATTTGGGATGCCATTTAAAAATCTAAGGTGAATGTTGGTCCAGAATCTGACTTCCATAACAAGATCCCTACAGCATAAGAATTAAAAATCAAGAATCAATAAACGGATGGATTCAACCTAGAAAGCTACTTCTCAGCAAAAGAAACAATAATGTGAAGAGAGAACCTACAGATTTGTATAAAGTCTTTACCACACGTACCTCAGATCAAGCACTAATCTCTAGGGTATACAAAGAATTCAAAAATTAATGAAAAACCCAATTAACAAATGGGCTGAGTAACTGAAAAGACACTTCACAGAAGAAATATAATCCATTACCAAAATACATGTCAAAAAAACATTCAACACATCTAGCAATTAGGAATACTTAGTCAAAATTACTTTATTTTTTTTATCTCACTTCAGTCAGAATGGCAATGATTAATAATACAGGCAACAATAAATGTTGGTGAGGATGTGGGGAAAAGGAACATTCACACATTGCTCATGGGACTGACTGAAAATTTGTTCAACCACCATGGAAAGCAGTATGGAGACTCCTTGGAAAACCAGAATGGAACCATCATTTGACCCAGCTATCCCTGTTCTTGGGCTATACCCAAAGGACTTAAAAACAGCATAGTACAGGGACACAGCCACACCAATGTTTACAGCACCACAATTCACAACAGCTAAACCATAAAACCAACCTAGGTGTCCTTCAACAGATGAACGAATAAATAAAATGTGATTAAATATATCCCCCCCACCAATGAAATATTACTTACCTTTAAAGATGAATGAAACTATGGCATTTGGTGGTAAATGGATGGAGTTGGAGAATATCATGCTAAGTGAAATAAGCCAACACACACACACACACACACACACACACACACACACAGAAACACAAAGGCCAAATGTTCTCTCTGATAAGTGGATGATAATTCACAATGAGGGGTGGGGAAGAATGGTTACTTTAGATTAAGTAGAGAGGAGTGCAGGGAGGGGAGGGGATATGTGGATAGGAATGATAGTAGAGTGAAACAGACATTTCATATAATATATAATATATATGGATGCTAAACCTCTCAACAAGGGAGGGGGAGAGAATAGAAATTCAGTGGATTAGACAAAGCTGGAATGCAGGGAAGAAAAGGGAAATAGGAATAGAAATAACAGTAGAATGAATCAGACACAACATTTCAGTGTTCATATATAAAAACACCACAAGTGAAGGTTCACACCTTGTACACCTCAAGAATGGAATGCTAACTAAAATGAGTTTTACTCCATGTATAATATGTCAAAATTTGCTCTATTGTCATATATATGTAAAAACGTAAGAAATTTTAAAAATGATAAGGGAAAATTTGTATACAGAGAAGGTTTGTGAGTGAAAAACTCTTCAATGAATGGTAATGTCATTAAGGTTAAATAAAATTATAAAAGACTACCTTGATCCCATACAAAATAATAAACAATTGCAAATAGAGTTGCCCAAGTCAGTCTGTGCAACTATCAATTATCACAAAATATTGGTTTACAACTCTTTTCTATTTTTTTTTTACAAGGCACCACAAGAGAAATACTTACAAATTGAGCAGAGAGGAAACATTACATAACAGTGTTATGAATACTATTAATAGTGCTGTGTGCACTCAAAGAAAGCATTCTCAGTTTCCTTCCCCATGCAATAAAAAATCATGCAGTTGAAAGATACGCTAGTTACTGGTTAGACAACACATACATGTGTTTGTGACATTAAGCTGCTCAACTTGGCAGGTCAGATCAAATAGATAAGGAAGACACTCTCTTCACACAAGACAGTGTTTCTTTGAGTAATACTATTAAAGCAAGAGAGAAAGCAAAAGTAATAGACACAAGCAACTGTATTGCCAGACTAGGAAAACCCCAACACTGAACCTATGTACTAGGGAGTCCCAAACAGCTTTTTAGGGTCCTGAATGGGAAGTCCTGGGCAGAGCATCCTCTCCACAGGTGAGAATCTGAAATCTTGTTCTAACTTGTATTGAAAGTGAGGCCAAATAAATACAAGATAGAACAAAGAAAACTTCATTCTAACATCTTGGATGACCTAGTGATCCCATGAAGAACACTACATCCTCCCAAGAACAGGTCAGATCCTAGAGGAGGGAGTGATAGCCTTGAGATGACTCAATAAATTGGGGTTCCAATGAGTGAGTGACCGAGTCAGATGCATTGAGAAATTGACATTCTTTAGCTGTTTCATCAAGGATATGCAGATATCATGCAATCACATGAAAAGGGAAGATCTTTAGTATTTTCCTTAGACCTCTAGTACTGATTCTTTCCTCTGGGCCTTATAAATAGTTAAAACTCTCATATGTAAAATCAAGCCAGTTTTCTGCATAACATAATCTGGACATAAACATGAAACCTAGATATTTACCTTTAGGAATAAAAAAATGCTGTGAATATTATTCTCCTAGAACTTATCATTATATATCAATATATATTTTCCCAAATAAAGTTAAATGCAATGTTTTTGGGAGGTGTTTTTTTTTTTTTACCCCAAAAGCTCACATATAAAGAGAATATTGTGTTTTTAGTTTTTGAACAGGACTTGTAGATGAGAGTCTAGAGGTTTATTTCAATCAAAATTTTGTTTCTCTCTTTGTGATGTCATGGGCTCTTAGAGCTTTAAGATCTGAAGAGGGACAGGGATAGTTTATAGTATCTTATAATTACTGGTTGTAGACGGGTCTGGGAGACCATGACACAAGCTATCTATTGTATAATCCAATAAGTATAACAAACATTATATTGTAAGTTATTAAGTAGAACAAAAAAGGTCTACAAAATCAAAATACATAATGAAATAAAAAACTGTGGGGCATAAATGTTCCTATAGTATGTTTTTTCTTTTTACAAACATCATTTTACATGTCTCTGGTTACATTTTTCTACTGGGTATCCAAAACTAAAGAGGTGGTCCCAAATTGGCATGTTTTTCCTACACTTAAGGTGAGTCTAGTCTCCTCAGTGATGAACATCATGGAATTCATGAGGAACTGCATGATTTCTTCAGTCCAAGAGTAAGGATGGGCCTGTGCATAACGAGGATTCAAAAGGAAACTTTGAGACTAATTCCCCCTTCAGCAACCCTCCTCTTTTACCCGAATATGCATGTTAGCGCCAAGTCTCTTGGGTCTTTCTCATCTCCCTGATTGGGAGCTTGTATAACTCTCCAGAGTTGTAGATCCCTTAGGGAGTCCTGCAACACTATAAGGTGAAATTTTAAAGTTGTAATTCAAACTAGGGATATCTGGGCATTATTTTAGTATTCCTAGGTCCTTCCTATAACTTAATTTTTCCATAATTACAAACAAAAGAGTATATAATTTACATAAATAATATTCCCCAAATAAAACTTAATTAAACATATGAAATAATTAATGGAGACGATATAGCATTATTTACCCAATAGAATGTTTTACTATTGCATCGATCCATTAGCAATGTGAATAGTGGGAGATGTGTGACCTAATAACATCATTACATGCATGACAAGGTTAACATTAAGAAACTCACACTTTATTTAAAAACAAATTGCATCTGTAAGGCAAATATAAGTAAAAATGCTCTGTAAAACACGCATGGTGGTCCATGCCTGTGACCCTAGGGACGTGAGAAGCTTTGCAAATTAAAAGCAAGGCTGCATAACTTAGTTAGGCCCTATGCAACTTAGCAAACTGTATCTCTAAAAAAAATGGAAAAAAATCTAGGGATGTGGTTTACTGATTAAGTGCTCCTAAGTTTATGTATAAACATAAAAACTAAAAATTTAAAATTTTATATAAATTATAAGAGACTTTTGAAATAATCAACTCTGAGAATTGTTATTTCTCCAGTTGTGAAAAATGAGACTCTTTAGTAATTGTTGATATGTAGTAAAATTATATCCTTTTAGGGATGCACTATTTTATATTTGTATTTACTTATTTCTACAATATCAGTTAAAGATGTTAAGAAAATTTTCAGCAAATGTCAAAAGCAATTACCCATTTTCTACATTTAAATGATTTTTTTCCCTCCTAGGTCCCAAATACTTCAAGGGATGGGCTATACATAAGAAACTTACTACAATCTTTATATTTGTCAAGGTGTTTTTGTAAATATTTTCCTTTTATCTAAGGTACACACATTGGACAAATGCTATTCCACACTTGCTACAGATAGGAGGTCAGAAATTGAAAAATGTCTGAAATTTGTATACAGTCTTGGACACATTCTTTGGGTTTCTATTTTCTATAAATTCTCCAGTGTTTTAAAAATGTTTGATCAATGTTCAAAAACTTTGCAAAAATTTTCCCACGTCCTCTCACTCGTATGAATTCTCAGGTGTTGAGTAGGGTATGAACAATTGTTGGAGACTCTGTCCCCTATTTTACACTTGTATAATTTCTGTGCTATCATATCTCTGGTATGAAATGCTGTTGAACTACTGTGGAAAAAAGGGTTGATTCATCCTTAAAGAAACTGATGCAATGTTTCACTTGGAAAACTTCTCTGCCATAAGAAATCTATAATGTTTAGTAAGATGTGATCTTCAATTTGAAAAGCTTTGCCATTCTTCACATTTATAGAACTTCTCTCTAGTATGGGTTCTCTGGTGTCAAGTAAGTGAGGATTGCTGATTAAAATCTTTGCCACATTCTCTACATTTGTAGGGCTTCTCTCCCGTGTGGATTCTCTGGTGCAGAGTAAGTAATATTTTTTGATTAAATGTTTTGCCACATTCTTTACATTTGTAGGGCTTCTCTCCAGTGTGGATTCGCTGATGCCGAGTAAGTTATGATGATTGATTAAAACTCTTGTCACACACAATACATTTGTAGGGCTTCTCTCCAGTATGAATCCTGTTGTGGCAATCAAGATTTGAGTTTATATTAAAACTTTTGTCACACACTTTACATTTGTAGGGCTTCTCTTCAGTGTGAATTTGCTGGTGCAGAGTAACTGATGATTTTTGACTGAAATTCTTGCCACACACTTTACATTTGTAGGGCTTCTCTCCAGTATGAATCCTGTTATGGCAATCAAGATTTGAGTTTGTATTAAAACTCTTGCCACACACTTTACATTTGTAGGGCTTCTCTATTGTATGCATTCTCTGGTGATTTTTAAGGCTTGGTTTTTGACTAAAAGCTTCGCAAAATTGTTTATATATGTGGGGCATCTCTCCCGAGTGTGTCCACTGGTGACAAATAAGATTGGAGATTTTATTAGAAGTTTTGTCACCTTCTTTGCATTTGCATTGCACATCTCCTGTATGAACACTGTGATGTTGAGTAAAGTACTTGAGTGCATTGCATTCTTCACATTGGTAGGTCTTCTCTGCAGAATAAATTTTTTGGTGTTGAGTAAGAGTTGAAAATTTTTTAAGTCTTTTCCACACTTTTTACATTTAGAGGTCTTTAGTTCCATATAAATCCTCTGATGCTCAACAAGTTGTAACCTTTCACTAAAAGTTTTTTTGTATTCTTTAAATTTATAGGGTTTATCACTGTCATAGTATCTACTGTGTTTAGAAGATGCTGAACAAGCTGATGCTTTGATATAGTCTTTAAACATATAGGACTCTCTTTCTCTATAAATTATCTTGCATTGAGCAAGCTATGCACTGTGATAAAGAACCCTTTCATATACCTACACTTGCAAGTTTTGTCTGGACTGAAGCAAACTTTCCCACATTTTTCATCTTGGTATGTTTCCTTTAGAAAATGTCTAGGGGTTTCTCTATATTCATAATTTTTATCACCAATGTAAATATACTGGTAATTACTCAGGGTAGAGACATGGCTAATGGTGATACTTATAGCATTATGTATATAGAACACTTTCCAGAATTATGTATTGGAATTATCATTGAGCAATAGTGGGGAATTAGAAACCTTTCTATCATTCTTAATATTGTCTATTTGGGCACAAAGAGAAATTACTGTATTGTTGCAGAAAAATGGACATTTTGTAAAGAAATCTCAAATTTTCACTTTAAAAAATATCTTCTCTGTGCAAATGTTTGAATGGAAGTTTAACTCAGTGCTACATTTATAATTGGCCAAGTTAAAAACTGATGCATGGACCAGATTTCAAATTTTCCACGTTTCTTTTCACTTCAAAAATGGCTGTGGATATATTCTTACAAACACACATCTCCTCAGAAGTAAGTGAAATAAATTGAATTTTTTTTTCAGATATTAATTATTTCTGGTGTCCTTTGACCATAAAATTTTTATCATAAATAGGGACTACTAATTGGTTTTGACCACTATAATATGATTTTTGAACTTTACTCTCACCTATATTTTCCCATTGTTTTCTTAGTTGTAAATGGTTAATGTCATAATTTCCATATCTTCCCTCTCTCTCTTGTATTCCCTGCTCTGGTAAAATTTCATCAGGGTAATGAGAAGTCATGGCTGAAATAATAATAATAATCATGTTTACTTACTGTACTGGGCTGAGTATATTTTGCAAACATAAGAAATTAGAGTAATAAAGGAATATCAGCAGGGGAGTAGGTTATTAAATATAAGCCCATTGTTAATACAGAAACATATAAATCAAATAAAAATGTACACAGAAAATTACTTTGAGAAGTTTCCAAATCATCTTAGTGTTCACAGTATCCAAGATGAGTACATTACTATGAAGGGTAATATAGTAGAGGAAAATACATTGTGTTACACAAAGCCTTTCCTCCTTCACAATATATTTTAAAAATCTACCAACTTTCTTCTGTTTCATTAAAAAAGAAAAATATGAAACATGCAAATATTTGGGGACTGTTCAAAAAGGGGTTCCTTCTTACCAACAGAAAAAATCATGGCTAAATTTACTGTAAGAAAATAAGTTATGAAGTACTCAAAGTGAATAGTAAATTATCATGTAAAAGAAGTTGACTGAATTAAACCAACACACACAAAAATGGAATTAAATTTAGTCAAGAATTGTTAATAGTAATAAGCAGAAAATGTGTTTTTAAAGTCCTTCTTTAGAAAATGTCTGAAAGAGTCATGGGGTGGTTGTACATAGCAACATAGGAGCTTGAGACAGAAGGATCAAAATTTCAAGGCCAGCCAAGGTAAAAAATGTAAAGTGGGAGTTCTCTTTCCAGTACTAATAAATGCATCTCAGAAAATAAGAAAAATAAAACATCCAAAACAGCTCTAAGTTGTAAAGACTCAAAGCATGTTTTAATCCAAGTTTTAAAACTTACAGAGAATATTCAGAGCATCCAAGAGAAAAAGTTGGGTCACCTAGAAAAGTGTAACTACATAATTGTAAAATCCTTAGTCAAAACTTCACAGCACAGAATGGAATTCAGGGCTATTTTCAAGGGATGGAAGGATAAAATTATCAACCAAAACATTATATTCACAGCTACTATCTTTCAAAAGAGAAGGAAAATAAAGACTTTAGAGATATAAATGCACACACTATTCATCAACACTAGATCTGTTCTCCAAAAAGTATGAAATATAATCCTTCATACTGAAATGTAAGTGTGCACAGCAACACAACTCATATGAAATTCTAAACATTTCTTGGCTCAAACAATTGATTTTATTGTAATAATGGGACACAAAAAATTGAAATATAATTTGAAAGAAAAAAATAAAAGCAAAACTGTTAATAGACATATATACCTGTAACAATAATATAGTTTTGAAAAGACACAAATATATTGAATTTTTTAAAAAGTGAAATCAAGTTGATCCTCATACAAAGTATGAGTAGGAGATTATTCATTTTTAGATATTTTTATTGGCAAATTCAAGATTACAAAATTTTGATGAAAACAAAACTTGGCTATCTGAATTACCTCTAAAAATTACAACTCTAGGTAGTCCACAGTATACTCTAAATCTAAGGACACACACATACTGAAAGCAAAGGGATACAAGCATGACACATACAAAAGTGACCAAGAAAACCTGTGCATTTTAAATTATAGTACACAAAACATAGTTTAAGACAGTATTAAAACATAGAAATCATTTTAAATTTTAAAATGACTTTAAAAAGAAGCAAAATAAAGAAAAGGAACATTTCCCTAGGTTCCAAATTAAGAGTAAATACATTTACAATGTATATCCTATTCCCCAAACACACATTGAGAGAGTTGAATGAAAACAAAGAATCACTGTCATCCTAGGAGACATCAATCCCCACTTACTGAAAAGGGAAATACAGTGAAGCAAAATGGTAATTGCAGAGTACAAGACTTTGAAAATATTTGAAACTATTGTAGACTTATAGAATCCCTATTCTTAATCACAAGTGGTATATTATGCTGGATAGACCAATTTTATATATTAAAACAAAGGTTAATAAATATTTAAGTGATAGTTATTTTGTAAGCAACATGGAATAAAAATTTGAAGTCAAAAGTGATAGGAATATTCAAAAATCCCTAAATATGTGTCAGTTGATTAAATACCTTTGGGCATGCTGTTGTTCAAGAATTGAAAGGTTAAATTCAAAGATGTTTATACTACTTAAAGTTAACTAGAGACTCCAGGTAATATGCATCAGACTCCCGTTGTTAAAAATATTTTTTTTGCAGAGAAATCTAACCTTTAAATTGTATGAATATCCCTCAAAGTACAAATAAGACTATTTCCCTGCTTCAAAATATAGTAAAATTTACAACATTCAATTATAAATGCAGACATGGAGTTAGATAGACAGACTTCTTAGCGAGTGTGGCAATAGCCTTCACATCAGTAGCAAATTAATAACATTGCACACCAGTGTTTTGACATTGTTATACAACAGAGCCATCATGGGGTACACAAACCAAATATCCCTTGAAAAGAATGATGAGCCATATTGGAATATAGAAACTATAGAACTTTGAAGTCAAAGAATTTATTTTAATTATATATTTTATGAAATGTATATACACTAGGTTAACTGAAATGTCACAGAAAGAATACTGCAGAATTCTACAAGCATGACATCTCTAAACTAAAGTAGCAGCTTTCTGAAGAAAAGAGAACGGTTTTGTGATGGGGAGACAGAAATGAGCCCTTGCTTCCTAGGCATAGTTTTTTTTTTTTTTTTGAGATCTAAACTTTTTAGAGATATATTGCATAACAATTTGAATTAATGTTGCTGAACTGTATATTTAAATTCTTGGAGACAGTAAGTTTTATTTTGTAGTTTTGATCATAATGAAAATTACAAACAATACATAAAAGATTTGCAACATTTCTCAAATCTTCATTTAAAATAATATGGTCTTTATCCTATAAATAAGAACAAACTCATCAATATATAAATGATGGGCATGCTTCTAATCCCAGCTACTAGGAAGTCTGAGGCAGGAGAATTGCAAATTCAAGACATCCTCAATAACTTAGTGAGAACCTCTCTCAAACTATGAATGAAAAGGAGCTTGGGGTGTAGTTCAGCATTAGAGTATCACTGCCATCAATCCACATTACATTTACATATAGAAAATTTCAATTTCTACATACATGGGCAGATTAAAAGACAATCAAGATACAATATAAAAGTCATAGACAAAAAAAGGCTTAATATTTATACAAGCAAAAGCACATATAACATTATTGGCAATACAAACAAGAGTCATGCATATCTTAATTTGTGAAGCACTGAACTGATATGGGGAATCCCAGTCTGCAACATGGAATCTACTATACACAATGAAAGAAATAAGGAAAAAAATTAACCAATCAAATTATAAATATACACAGATGTTTTATTTTACAAATCCTCTTATTCAAATACAACTTAAACCATCTCTCAAAAGAGCAGTCTTTGTCCATCTTGACTTTCATTCCATGGCAGATAATTTCACAAAAACTCCATTACACATATCAGAAAAAACTCTGATTAGGAATTTTTAGTGAAAAAAAATGTACAAATAAGTTTAGAGTAACTGACTTGTGATATTAATGTATTAAAATGGGTTGACCTAGTGGTCTCCAGAAATGTACAAAAAATTCCTGCAAATAATGGAAGAGGGGCTGGAGTTATAGACTAGTGGTAGAGGGCTTGCTTACCATGTATGTGGCCCTCTGTTTGATCCTCAGCACCACATATGAATAAATGGGAATTTCATTAACAACTAAAAAATATCTTTAAAAATTATGGAAGAGTTGTCAGATAATATCAACACTCACAAGGCAAGGGGAGTGTTTTGTTGTTAATTTACATGTATGCAGACATTACTGGAGGAAAATCAGGAGACTAGATTATTTGAAATCACAAAACACAGGACAGATTCTTCTATGATCACAAGAGAAAGAAATTCAAGCTTCTCAAAAATCTTCTCTGTTGGATAACTTCTCAATCAAACTTTTTGAATTTAGGCATCCTCCTCTACCTCAACTATGTCCTCTGCTATATGTGGGCCACAGTATTTGACATGACTGCATTTCTCTAAGTCAACCATATGTCAAGTGAAGGATGTACATCATGCCAACAAAGGAAAACATTAAGGATGAAAAGAAAAAATATTTTCTTGTCAGCATCAAGAACTACCCCATCTTTTTTATTGAAAACACAAATCTGAATCATCCAATTTTTATGGTGAAGTTCCCAAAAGATATACTTCAAGGGAAGAAAATTAAATAATAATAATTAGGAATTTTGAAGGAAAGTTATGCTCACCCACCAAGATCAGGTTGTTGTAGGTCTCCAACATCACTTCTCTATATAAATTCTGCTGAGTAGGATCCAGGCATTCCCATTCCTCCTCAGAGAAATCAATAGCTACATCCCTGAATGTCAATGGCTCCTAAAATAAAAATTGGTAGATCAATAGCACACGGACAAAACCATTATTCAGTGTTCAGTTTGGATTAAGAGTTAGTAGAACTGACTGTCATGTAGGAGAGTTACTTTAATTATGTAATAAGATACGTATTTTCCTCTGGATTAGATAATGGAAAGTAAATCCTAAAACAGTATATATATTCCATATCAGAGTGAAGTCAAAGATATATACCACAATCCAAGAACTGAATAAAAGCCAAACTCCTAACTTTTCTTCCACCAGTGAATGAAATTTGGGGCACATTCCAGATGCAAATCAGACTTGTCAAAGATATACTCATAAGGTGATTGTGTCCAAGGGAGACAAAAAGTGGTAAAAAAGCTTTTGAAAACAGTCTGAGAGTTATTCTTTTTGCTTTGTATCCATGAGATAGATTGAGCTCCCCAAAACAATTAGTTTCAAGTATCATCCATGACACATTCACAATGTGTAAAATATTCATAAAGTATTAATGTTTGGAGACAAAAGACAGACTTGAAATATTAAGTTCTATAAGCAGTTCAACAAGTGAATAAATTTGGTACAATAGAGGCCCAGACAGCAGCATGTATGTGTTCAAAAACTGAGACAAAGAAATGAATAATAAAAGAAAAAAGACCTTTTAATATAATTGTAATGGAAAAATAATGGTAACAATAAGTTACTTAAAACTCATACAACCAAGGATATATAACCAAGGAAAATGATGGCTTTGAGAAATACATAATAAAATTAGGAGTCATAAAAAGTCACAGGGCTGTCATCATCTCTGTGTGCAAAAAGAAGATGAGATCAGTAAGACACACCAGAAGTGTCCACACGGGTTTTCCACTTGTGGATGGATCCTAATTACTTAAACACAGCTACTTTATTGGAAGAATTACCTTGACATCAGAGCATAATCACACCATCTACACAAATAACCAATTAAAAATCTTCAATAGCAAAATGTTTAAATACTTGAGCCAATTGGAATTGTATGGTATCAAGATTTTATGAAAGGAACAACAACAAGACAAATCAGGTTAGTAGATGATTATAGTCACTGTTCACAAAAAGCAAAAAATAAAATTCCTGACATGTTAGAATAAATATTTTTTCCAAACTGTGGAGAACCCTCTCTGTAACACTGTGGCCTTCTGTGGCTCATTCCTAAGCAGAGAGTCAGGTAATTCTGGGCAGATAAGAAAATAATTCTGTAAAGTCCACACATCTCAGATCCCTTTTGCAAAAAAAGGAAATGGTTAGTCTTCCATAGTCACAATTCTCACCAGTTAACAGACTCATAGTTGGAGTCAGTTTAAAGTCCTCACCTACAATGTTCTTTAAAATTTATTTTTCTAGAAGAAAATGTGTGAATTTGCAGAAAATCAAATGGGGGTTGTGGCTCAGTGGCAGAGAACTTGCCTAGCATGTGTTAGGCACCAGGTCTAATCCTCAACACCACATATAAATAAAGGATAAAGGCTCATCAACAACTAAAAAAATATTTTTTAAATAAAGAACATGTTTTTGACACTGGTTGGCACAAGTGTCACCACTTCGTGTCTCAAAATTGCAGTCTTTCACCTAATTCTGATGTCACTTATAAGTCCCAGAATGTCATCTACACTGCTGATCTACTTCCTGTAAATTGGGCGACCCTACAACTACCAAACATACAAAGAAGCATTCAATATTAAGATATCAGCTATATACAACTCTAGTAAATGAATTAAACACAACCATGATAAAATCGTAACAACCTATAGCACAAATATAAAAAAAATGTCTTCTAAAGCTATATGGAGAATGCAGGCATATAGAATGGTCAACAATTCTGTAGAATAAATCTATGGGACTGAAATATCTGACACTGAGATTTACTATGAACTTACAGTATCCCAAAAGGTGAGATATGTGGCAAAGAGTATAAAAACAGATTAGTGGAATAGAACTGAAAACCTAAAAATAAACTCAAAAAACACACAAGAGATGGCAGGATTTCCCTGGAGATGATATAATCTTTTTAATGAATTATGAACACCCTGGCATCTGTATGCAAAGAAATGAATTAGACACAGAACTTACAACTTTTGAAAAATTAAATCATTCATCTGAAAGAAAATGTTAAATTTGTAGCTGTGTCAGACAACATAGCAGAAATTCTATATGGCTTTGTCCTTGACATGAACAAAGCCAGAAGCAAGATCTATAAATGAGAAAGTTAATAAACTTTTTCTCTGTTGAAAACCATTCTGTATTTTGAAGTATGCTATTAAATGAATGAGAAGAAGCTGGATGAAATATTTGCCAAATATATGTATGATGAAGGTCTGAAATAAAAAGAAAATACATTGAGCTCTTAAAACTCGGCAAAAGAGATGGAGTTTTGGCTCAGTGTTAGAGCCATTTTCTACCTCGTATGAGGCACTGGGTTTGATCTTCAGCACCACATATAAATTAAAAACAAATAAAGGTCCATTGATAACCAAATATATTTTTAAAATACTGAGCGAGATAATAAGCAATTTAAAAATGGGCACTATCACATATAATGATATTAGAAACTTATAAGAAGCAATAATAAGAATGATATAATCTGAAACTATAATAAACATATACAGATCCATGGAGATTTGATATGTGTATGTACATCTGTTTTTCTATAGATGTCTGTATATGTACATAGATTTATAATTATAGATATATAAAATACTGCAGAGTTACATAGTTTAAGCATATATATTTAAAATCATTTATTATAATGAGTCATATTAATGAATAATTATGTGACATTATGAATTATATTTCATTAATTATATGTAATTTATGCATAAATACAAAATAACCTGTAAGGTTTTCACCTACAGAGACATTTACATAATAATATTTTATGGAGCTATGGTTGTAGTTAAGTGGTGCAGAAATTGTTCAGCATGTGTAAGACCTTGGGTTTTATTACCAGCAGCACAAATACAAATGCAATAGTTTCCACTAAGGCCTTGATAACATAGTGAGATTTGACAGATATTTCATAAATCTACTCTGTCATTTTCTTGGAAAAACCACAGAATTCAGTGGGTTTCTGTGTCTCCTATCTGTAGTAGAAACTTCAATGTCTCAAAAGTTCTACTTGAAATATTTTTTTTTTACCAATCCCCATTAATTTCTAATGTCATTAAGTTAAAACAATCAATCATGACCCTAGTGTATCTTAAGAATAATATTTGTTTAAACTTTTATTTTTACTTTTCTTATGTTTCTGCTTAGTTCCCAGCCTTATTTACTTTGGAGTTCATAAAGTCCCCAAATTATTCCTCCAGTTCAATCACCATTTTTCCAAGAATTGTAGCTGAAATGTACAAACTTCCCCCTTAGGGAATCTACACTGACAGGCCTGCCCTGGATGAGCCCATGTATCAGTCTGCTCTTAAAAGTAAAAGCCATAAGGAACAAATTGTTATGCCGTTTATCTTTCTAAAATATGTTGTCTAGTGAACAAAACAGTATTAAAATTTACACAAAATCTAAACAGTAGAACATAATAGTATTAAAATTTACACAAAATCTAAAAATGAGAAAACATTAAAAATGACAAGGGATGCAAAAATTAATTCTTTGGGAGAATGTAAATGGGTGTTAGAAGGAACTGATTTTTTATGTATAAAAATATCAGAAATTAAACACTGGTGATCGTTTTACAACATTATGGCTACTGTGTAAGCTATGGGATTATAAACTTAAAAATGGTAAAAGAATTAAAGAAGACCTAGAAAATGGAAAGTTCTACCTTCTTCTTGAATAGGTAGAATTAGTATTGTCAAAATGACCATGCTACCAAAAGCACTATACAGATTTAATGCAACTCCAATCAATATTCCAATGGCATTCCTCATGGAAATAGAAAAATAAATAAAAATTAATCCTGGAAAACCAAAGAGAACCAGAAGAGGCAAAACAATCCTTAGAAGAGGAAGGCAGGTGGCATCACTATACCAGACCTTAAACTATTCTTCAGAGGAATAGTAACAAAAACAGCATGGTACTAGCACCAAAATAGACAAGTAGACCAACTGTATAGAAAAAAGAACACAGAGAATAACACACATAAATACAGTTATCTCATACTAGACAAAAGTACCAAAAACATATTGGAGAAAAAATAGCCTTTTCAATAAATGGTGCTAGGAAAACTGCAAATACATATGCAGCAAAATAAAATTAAGACCCTCTCTTTCATCAAGCACACAACTCAACTCAAAGTGGATCAAGGACCTAGGAATTAAATCAGAGACCCTGCACCTAAGAGAGGAAAATGTAGGTCCAAATCTTCATCATGTTGGATTAGGCCCCAACATCCTTAATAAGACTATTATAGCATAAGAATTAAAACCAAGAATCAATAAGTAGACAGATCAAAACTAAACAGCTTCTCAGCAAAGAAACAATCTGTGAGGTGAAGAGACAGCCAACATCCTGGGAGCAAACTCTTACCACTCACACATCACATACAGCCCTCATCTCTAGGGTATATGAAGAACTCAATCTTGACACACATACACACACACATACACACATACACACACACACACACACACAAAAACAAATAACTCAATTGATACATGGACCAAGGAACTGAACAAGCACTTCTCAGAATATGATATACAACTGAGCAACAAATATATATGAAAAGTTCAACATAGCAATTAGAGAAATGCAAATCAAAACTAAGATTTCATCTTACTCCAGTCAGAATGGAAGCTATTATGCATATAAACAATGAGCGTTGGCAAGGATGTGGGAGAAAAGGCACAATCATACATTGGTGGGGATTCAAATTGGTGCAGCCAATATGGACAGCAGTATGGAGATTCCTTGGAAATCTTGGAATGGAACCACCATTTGACCTAGCTATCCCACTCCTCAGTCTATCCCCAAAGGGCTTAAAAACAGCATACTACAGAGACACAGCCACATCAATGTTTACAGCATCACAATTCACAATAGCTAAACTGTGGAGCCAACATAGATGCCCTTCAGTGGATGAATGGATAAAGAAAATGAGATATATATACCCAATGGAATACTACTCAGCACTAAAAGAGAATAAAAACATTGTGCTTTTTAGTAAATGGATGGAGTTGGGGAATATTATGTTAAATGAAGTTAGCCAATACCCCAAAATACAAACTCCAAGTATTTTCTCTGATATATGCGGAGTGACTCACAGTGGGATAGGGAGGGAGAGCATGGGAGGATTAGATTAATTCTAGATAGGGCAGAGAGGAGAGAGGAAAATGGAGGGGGAAGGGGATAAGCAAGGTGGTGGAATATGATCAACATCATTATTCAAAAACACATGTCTGAAGATTTGAATTTTGTGCCAACATATCTTATATACAAACAGATATGAAAATTGTGTTCGATAAGAGTTGTAATGCAGAAAGGAATGAGTACATGTAGAATGGCATAAATTAGCATGAATATACTATATATACAGAGGAATGAAAAATTGTGCTCTGTGTGTAATAAGGATTGTAATGCATTCCACTGTTGTCATGTATTTAAAAAATAAATAAATTTTTTTTAAAAATAAAGTTATTGGAACCCATTGGGGACACTATAAGCCTACAGGATAAAAATTGTAACACCTTGAAAACAGAGAGATGGAAGGGAAGATGCACGAAAAACATGAAAAACCAACAAGAATGTGCCCTAAACAAAGATGCTGCATTATTATACTCCATGGTCAGAACAGCAGGAGAAATAACAGAGAAGGAGTGGAGGAGGTACATAATTTTCTATGAATTAAAGGATGATATAAGAGCAAATACAGGCATCATGGGATCATTTTGATAAAGAGCTACATAAGCAAATACAGAAAGCAAAAGTTTCCTTCAATAAGGAGATAGAGATTCTGAAAAAAAAAAAACAGAGATGCTTGAAATGAAGGAAACAGTAAACCAAATTAAGAACTCAATAGGAAGCATCTCCAACAGAATAGATCACTTGGAAGAACGAACCTCTGACATTCAAGGCAAAATATATAATCTTGAAAAAATAAAGTTGACCCCAGTGAAGATGGTAACAAACCATGAGCAGAAGATTCAAGAATTGTGAGATAACATGAAAAGACCAAATTTAACAACTATTGGGATAGAGAAAGGCATAGAGTTCCGAACTACACAAATGGACAATCTATTCAATGAAATAATATCAGAAACATTTCCAAACATGTAGAGTGAATTGGAAAATCAAATACAAGGAGAGTACAGGACAACAAATGAACAAAATCACAACAGATCCACACCAATGCACAGCATAATGAAAAACACGTAGCATACAGGAGAAACAGAGTATTTTAAAAGCCACAAGAGGAAAAAAATCAGATTATATATGGGGGAAACAAATCAGGATCTCCGATTTCTCAACCAAGAACCTGAAAGCTACAAGATCCTACAACAATATATACCAAGCTCTGAAAGAAACAGATGCCAACCAAGAATCATACCCAGCAAAATTAAATCTTGATTAGCAATTGAATTTTGATTTAGATGCTATTTTTATGATAAAATAAAAACCTTCCATGATACACAAAATTTAAAAGAATTTACAGCTAGAAGGCCTGAACTACAGCACATCCTTAGTAAAATATTCCATGAGGAGGAAATGAAAAACAATGAAAATTAGAAAACGGAAGTATCACTCTAAAGGAAAAACCCATCAAAGAGAAACCAAATCAAGTTAAATACCAAAAATAACTGGGAATACAAATCATGTCTCAATAATAACCCTGAATGTTAATTTCCAAAACTCAGCCATCAAAAGACTGGCAGATTGGATTTAAAAACAAGATACAACAAAATGCTGCCTCCAAGAGACTCATCTCATAGGAAAAGACACCCACAGACTGAAGGTGACAGGTTGCAATAAAATATATCTCTTGGGCTGGGGCTGGGGCTCAGTGGTGGAATGCTCACCTACCACCTGTTAGGACCTGTGTTCATTCCTCAGCAACACATAAAAATCAATAAATAAAATAAATGTATTGTTTCAATCTACAAAAAATATTTTAAAAAACATACCACTCACATGGACTGTGGAAGCAAGCAGGGTTTTCCATCCTTATATCAAATAATGTGGACTTCAAGTGAAAGTCAATCAGAAGGGATAAAGGAGGACCTTTCATACTGCTTAAGGGAAATATACACCAACAAGACAGAACAATTATAAATATTTATGCCCCAAACAATGAATCATCTATGTTCAAACAGACTCTTCTCAAGTTCAAGGGCCAAGTAGACCACAAGACCATAATTCTGGGTGACTTTCACACACCTCTTTTACCACTGGATAGATCTTCCTAACAAAAGCCAAACAGAAAATACAGAACTCAATAATACAATCAATAACTTAGATTTAACTGACATACATAGACTATTTCATCCTTCCACAGGTGAAGACACTTTCTTCTCAGCAGCAAATGGATTCTTCTCTAAAATATACCATATGTCATGCCAAAAAGCAACTCCAAGCAAATACAGAAAAGTAAAGACACTACCCTGCATTCTATTAGATCATAATGGAATGAAATTAGAAATCAATGATAAAAATAGAAGCTACTCCAACACCTGGAGACTAAATAATATGCTAGTGAATGAACAATGGGTTGCAGAAAGCATCAAAGAGGAGATTTAAAAATTCTTAGAGGTGAATGAGATCACAGATACAACATATCAAAATCTCCAGGACACTATGAAGACATTACTAAGAGGAAAGTTCATTGCATGGAGTTCATTCCTTAAAAAAAAGGAAAAGTAAAATAAATGACCTAAAATTACATCTCAAAGCCCTAGGGAAAAAATGAATCAACACCAAAAGCAATAAAGGACAGAAATAATTAAAATCAGAGCTAAAATCAAAGAAATTGAAACAAAAGAAGCAATTAAAAATTGACAAAGTGACTGGGAATTGAACTGCCATTTGACTGAACTATCCCACTCCCTGGTCTATACCCAAAGGACTTAAAAACAGCACACTACAGGGACACAGCCACAATAATTTTAGCAGCACAATTCACAATAGCCAAACTGTGGAGCCAACCTAGATGCCCTTCAGTGGATGAATGGATGAAGAAAATTTGGCAACTGTACCCAATGGAATATTACTCAGCAAAAAAAAAAAAAAAACAGAATAAAATCATGGCATCTGCAGGTAAATGGATGGCGTTGGAGAATATAATGCTAAATGAAGTTAGTCAAACCCCCCAAAACAAATGCTGAATGTTTTCTCTGATATAAGAAGGCTGACTATACTGGGGTAGGGAGGGGGAGCATGGGAGAAATAGATTAATTATATTTAGGTCAGAGGGATGGGAAGGGAGGGGGCGGGGATTAGCAAGGATGATGGAATATGATGGACATCATTATCCATCGTACATGTATGAAGACATGAATTGGTGTCAACCTACTTTACAGAGATATGAAAAATTGTGCTCTACATGTGTAGTAAGAATTATAATACATTTTGCTGCCATATATTTTTATACATTATTTTTTTTAAATTTTCAAAATGAAAAGTTGGATCATTGAAAAAATAAATACACTTGATAAACCCTTATCCATACTAATGTAGAGAAAGAGAAAAACTCAAATTTCTCATCCATGATGAGAAAAGAAATATCACCATGAACACTGGAGAAATACAGAAGATAATTAGAAAGTATTTTGAAAATTTATACTCCAATAAAACAGAAAATACTGAAGACATCAACAAATGTCTACAATCATATAATTTAACCAAACTGAGTGAGAATGACATACACATGTTAAACTGATCATTTTAAAGCAATGAAATAGAAGATACCACCAAAAGCCTACCAACCAAAAAAAAAAAAAGCCCATGACTCAATGGATACAAAACCATTAACAGAAAAATGGACATTTTGTAAAGAAATTCTCAAATTTTCACTTTAAAAAATATCTTCTCTGTGCAAATGTTTGAATGGAAGTTTAACTCGGTGCTATGTTCATCTTTAGTTAATATACAGTGGGTGATGGGAGCAGGGGGAGGTTTAAGTACATGGAAAAGACAAAACAAATTATGCTCCTTTGATGCTGTTTATTATTATTATTATTATTATTATTATTATTATTATTATTATTATTAATTTTGGTACCAATGTTTGAACCTATGGGTGTTTAACCACTGAGCCACATCCCTATCTTTTAACATTTTATTTAGAGAGGACTCTTGCTATAAGCCTTAGGTCCTCACAGAGTTGCTGAGGCTAGTCTCAAAAATGCAATTCTCTTGCCTCAGACTCCCAAGATTTGGGGATTACAGATGTGCACCACCATGCACAAATCATGTTACCTTCCCTGTGATTTATGTCCCCATCTGTGGACTGTCCAGTATTTCTTAGGATGGTTTGCTTTCTCTTGTTTAAGAAAAAAAAAATATATATATATATATATATATATTTATATATATATATATATATATATATATATTTAAATTTATATATATATTTAAATATATATATATATATATTTTATATATATATATATATATATATATAAATATATATATATTTTTTTTTCTTCAAACAGTATGTTTCCAAGTACCATCACCAAATTAAGGGCATTAGTTGAGGAGGCCCCTTGAATGCACTGCAAGGGGGTAGGAAGTTCTCATCTTGTCCCTCAGCCTCTAGACTCTTCTGTGCTAGAAAAATGTGAGTGTCAAGATTCATGGCTGGGAGAGGACATGCCTGGTGATTTATTTTAGCTTGTATTTATATTAGCTTGTATTTATTTTAGGGCTCCTGTTCACCAGAATGTTTATAATATTAAGTAGACATTATCACAGACATAGCTGTATACTTACCTTTAGAATACTTACATATCTTATAATATTTAAGTGAATAAGGCATATGTGTCTGATGCATGTGATAAAGTAATATATCAGTATGTGATCTGAACTTTGGACAGAAGCCAGGCACAGTCATGCATGCCTATAATCCCAAAATAAAAAATAAAATTGTCATTTTACTGTTCACTACATTTTAAAAACCACTTTTTTCCTAATGGTTTATAGAATTTTCCTTTCAGTAAATTACTGCATGTTCTCACTAATGTAGGGATTATAAACATGTTGCCCACATAGAAGTGCAGCTCAGCAGAATCTGAGAAGGGTCAGGGGAAGGAGCAGTCAGAGGAGGGGTGAGGGTCACCTGGGCACAGCTGCAGGGCTGGGGTCAGCAGTTCTCATGTCTATAGCTCACTGTGGTCACCAGAGTCTGCATCAGGTGATTACACATGACCAAATAAGAGTTTTGAGACTTTTCACACTTAGAAATTATACAATGTGAGAAAATCAAAATGTTAATTCCCCTGTGTGTTCAGCAAGCAATGTCAACATGTATTGACTTCTAATACGAGACTCGCTAAGTCCAGATATTATGTCAGCTAAAGGTTAAAATTAAATAAATAAATAAATAAATAAATAGATCTGCATTTCAATGTCTAAACAAAACCTGTACATTAAATTCTAAATTCTCATGTGGTGCCCAATGTTCACACATCTTTAACATGTCAGCTTTCCTTAGCACTTTTGGGTTTTGTACCAGGGATTGAACCCAGGGCACTTTACCAATGAGGTACATCCCTAGCCCAATTTTGATTTATTATTGTGAGACAGGGTCTCACTATTTTGCTAGCTGGCTTGGAACTTGACATCGTCCTGTCTCTGCCTCCTGAGTAGCTGGGATTTCCTTAGGGTCTTTTACATTCTGTAGGCTCATGAACTAATTTAGCCTTCAGACTTTGATTTCAGGTGTTATTATGGTTCAGTATGTGAAAACACAAATTAAATCTCAATTATTAGTTATATGAGATGCTTGTATTAAAGTAAATACATATGTTTTCCAGGTAAATATTGTGCCCATAAGTCATTTCAAAATTCTCTAGAATCAGAGCTAGAGATGTAGTTCAGTAGTGGAAAATGTATCTGGTATGTGTGAGGCATCAATATAATAAACCCAAGTATCAATTTTATATCTGGACCCCTTGAGTCTGGAGAAATGTCATTGTATTCTTGAAGGAAGACGGAAAACTTGGTCACCAAAAAGACTCATATTTCAAAATTAAGTTGGATACTTACACTGCAATAAATTCCTCAAGTGGAGTGAATGTGTATCTATTTTCATTATGGTTCTGTTTACCACAATTATTCCACGTATTTAAGGTGTTTTTTTTTAATGTTATGTGGTTTTGTTTGTTTGTTGTTTGTTGTGTTTTTGATACTGGGGTTTGAACTCAGAGACACTGAACAAGCAAGCCCCATCCCCAGCCTTATTTTGTGTTTTATTTATAGACAGGGTCTCACTGAGTTGCTGAGTTCATCACAGTTGCTGAGCCTGGCACTGAGCTCACAATCCTTTAACCTCAGACTCCCAACTGCTGGGCTGCTGGGATTACAGGTATGCTCCATTGCACCCAGCTTTGTACATATTTAAGTAGAAAAAATATTGAAATGTGTTTCTGCTAGTATTTGATACTGGACTTGGATCACATAGGTCAAAGTGTGATGTGATAACAAAAATGATTAACATAGGATGCTTTGTAGATAAATCAAATAATCCTAAAATTCACTCAATTTTCTCTGAACAGAGATTCCCAACAGATTGTAATTCTGGTAATTTTTTAGCCTCTCTGAGTTGGTTACAGAGATAGTCAACTATTAGGATATTTCTATGAATGAGGATCTGCAGAAGTCTAAAAAATTGAACAATTCCACAGAGATATTACAGCACAGAAAGCTTTCCTGTATGGCAAACATGCTCCATCCTGTTTCATGCATGGTATCTCATGTACAGACATGATGAGGTTTTGTTCAGCTTATAGATGAGATGAGCCAAGAGCCCAGGTTCATGGGCTTCTCAAAATTGAATACTTATCCTTTAAATGGAAGATTACATAGGTATGTTCAAGCCATCTGACTTCAGAGGTTGCAATATTTAGCATTGTCTCTGTGAATATATAAAGAAAATTACATGTGTTCATGAACAAACCAGAGTAAAGGTAACAGGAAGCTAACGTAAATATGCATGGCCTAAGACATTGAGGCTCTTTGCTTAGGACAGGTTTCTTTCTAATTAAACTGCAATAATTTCAATTGACCCAATAGTACATAGCCCTTACTACAGGAAGGACACATACTCCACCCTTGCAGTCAGATATCACCAAGAAAAAATCAAGGTTACATCAGGGAAAGATTTTCTATAACATCGGAGTTTGTGAATGAGAAATATATGACAGTTGTGATCATTTTTAATGCTCAGGAAATCCTTTTGTACATTGCATATATTGGAATCCATCCATGATTGGGAAATGATGGGAAAAGAGAGAGGAAAGAATGGTTTCCAGGGTGTGTCAGCAAAACTTCAGTTAAAGGGGACAGGGGGCACTTGGATAGGCCAACAAATTTTCCTCCTGGCAACAGTGTTGTCTGAGAGGGATGCAATTTAATATTTGTGATAATGCATTTCCTTACTTTTCTCCCTAAGATATGTACTCCATGATTCCTTACCCCAAAAAGATGAGAAAAAACACATGATGCATGGTGTTATTAACCTAAGAAACACCTTTTACTCTGAAGTGGGAATCGGGATCTTGGCCAACACCCTCCTCTTTCTGTTCCACGTCATCAAGTTCCTGTGTGACAAGACGCTCAAGAACACAGGCTGGGTCATTGGTCTCTTGGCCCTAACCCACCTGCTGATGCTGCTCAAAATTGGGTTCTTAGCTGCAGACACTTTTACATCTCAGGCGGGGCTTTGGGGTGATATCACATGTAAATCAGTTGCCTACTTGTACAGGTTGAAGAGGGGCCTGTCCATTTCTGCCACCTGCCTGCTGAGTGTCCTGCAGACCATCACCCTCATCCCCAGAAGCTCCTGCTTGGCAAAGTTCAAGCCTAAGTCCCCACAGGACAGCCTGAGGTCCGTTCTCTTCCTGTGGGTCTTCTATACGTCCTTCAGAGCCCACTTCTCAATCTCTGCTGTTGACAACTCCACTGTGACCTAACAGGGCCTTATATTCCTCAGTGACTCATGCACTATCTTACCCATGAGCTACTTCCTCAGGCATTTGTTTACGGTCCTGGGTGCCTTACGGGATGTCTACCTTATAGGGCTCATTGCCCTCTCCAGTGGGCATCAGAATCAAAACTGTATACATATACACACAGGGGGTGGAATCTTCAGTAGAATAATATGGAAAGACAGAATATTGCATTAAATACTAAACATAGCATTAAATACGAAGGTGATGCTGATATATAAGAAACCACAGATGAATCTTGAAATCATTCGGTCAAATGACTGTCACAAAAGAATCAACATTTCTATAAAATCTACCTGTAAAAGATGGAAGTTTGGGTTGTATAATTTATAAATACAGAATGTATTAGTATGGCATTTTCCTGCAGCTGAGCAAGGGTGTGCCCTTGGGAATTTTTATTTAATGAATCTAGAGATATTTTAGGAATAAGAAAAACTGGGGAGACGGTAGAGAGAATCCATCCACTCACATTTGAATTTGCTTAAGGCCACTGACCCGTACTCTTAATCACAGATAAATGATAAATACTATCTTTTGTGTACTTAAATAATAATCAAATGTTTTGATTATCTTATAATCTAGGGTGAGGAAGATTTTCTCTGAAATTACAAAGAAAACTGCATGTAGCCCAAGGTGGTGGTGCCCACCTGGAATTCCCAACAGCTCAGAATCTCAGGCATCACAATGTGTGGAGTCAGGAATGGGCTAATTTGAACCTTGGATCAAAGTGACAGAATGTGACATGGTCCATATAATGAGGACACATATTATTTTTCCCAAGCTCCTGCTTGCAAAGTTCAAGCCTAAGTCCCCACTGGACAGCATGAGGTCCCTTCTTTCCTTTCCTGTGGGTCCTCTATATGTCCTTTAGTCCCCATTCTCAATCTCTGCTGTTGACAACTTCACTGTGACCTCACACACACTCTTATATTCCTCAGTGACTCCTGCACTGTCTTACCCATGAGCTAGTTCCTCAGGCATTTATTTATCGTACTGGGTGCATTACAGGACGTCATCCTTATAGGGCTCATGGCCCTCTCCAGTGGGTACATGGTGACCCTCTTGTATAGACATAAGAGGCAGTGCCAGCACTTTCATGGCACCAGCCTGTCTCCAAAAGCCTCCCCAGAACAGAGGGCCACTAGGACCATCCTGCTGCTCCTGGGTTTCTTTGTGCTCATGTACTGTTTGGACTGCATCTTCTCCTCCTCAAGAACCATGTGGAAACATGACCCTATTTGTCCTTGTATTCAGATGATGGTGGCCAATGGCTATGCCACAAGTAGCCCTTTGGTTTTCATCTGTACTGAAAAACACAGCCTTAACTTTTGGAAATTCTTATGGAGGAAGGAGAGTAAATGTTGGATCATTGCATCATGGATATATTTTCATACTGAGCCACCACACGGCTGGGCAACCATTCATTATGGCATAGTATGTCTGCTTTCTGTGTTGAAGGAATTAGCAAAGGGTGGCTTTTATGTGATTACTTTGAAACTTGTGAATGAGAAATACTTGCTAGATTTTTTTTCATATACCTCTGAGATAAACTAAAGTCATGATTTTTTTTTGGTAGGGGGAGGTAGTTACTGAGGATTGAATCAGGAACACTCGAACACTGAGCCACATCCTCAGCCCTATCTTGTGTTTTATTTAGAGACAGGGTTTCACTTAGTTGCTTAGCACCTTGCTTTGGTTGATGCTGCCTAAACACATGATCCTCCTGATTATGTTTCCCAAGATGCCTGACCTCCCTCAAGTATGGAGGCTAAAAATGTTGCCCATATAGAAGTTCAGCTCAGCAGAGGCTGGGAAGGGGCAGGGGAAGGGACAGTGAAAGGGGCAGTCAGAGGAGGGTGAGGGACCCCTGGGCACAGCTGCAGGGCTGGGGTCAGCAGTTCCCAAGAGTAATAACCTCTGAAGGTCTCAGCTGACTCTAGCATAGATAGGAAAAAGGTCAACTTTGACCAACTTGGTCTCAGACACCTGTCGGGAGAGTATAACCAAAACACAGCCATACATGGACTTTTAAAAGATAAGACAATCGTTTTTTATTGTTACTGCAGATGGACATCATGTCCGTCCTTCCAACAGTCAAGTGAAACTGGTAGGTTATGAAGCAAGTGTTTTGATCTAGGAGGACCTGATAAATATCACAAAAAAAGTTCCATCAGCCCCAAGTCTGTTCTGAGCCAATCTGAGACCTACAAACCTTCCTGACCTCCTGCCTGGGAAGACTTGATCTGTGCATATTTTTGATTATTTGTCTGTTTGCTAAAATCATTATGATGAAACCCCAGGGTTTCCACAACTAACTGGAAGACACAGTGGCTGTTTTTTCTTAATGATCTTATCTGGTCCCTTTGGTAAATGACTCTACAGGTCACATAAGATTCAAAAGCATACATATCCACTCTCTTTCCTAACAGGGAACACAATTTCTCCCATATCCTGAGGATGTTACAGAGAATGGATTTAGTTGACCATGAACTGCTTGAGGGGACAGGAAAAGTCATAGCCTCAGCACTAATTCGATCCTCTGTAATATTTGAGCTGAGCACCTTATTGTGCAGCTGCAGTTCCAGCGACTCAGGAGGCTGAGGCAGGAGGATCTTTTGAGCACAGGAAGTTCAAGACCAGTCCCTGCAATAGAGTGAGATTCCATCTCAGAAACTAAAAAATAACAATATTTAAATATTTTCTGCTACAAAGTATTAATAAATTACAGTGAGGGAGGCCAACAATGCACCCCATGCCTAACCTTCTTCCTCTGGTTCAAGTAGACTTTTCAAGAGTCAGGAGAACAAGTAGCCTTCTACCTTTGCAACCAGTGCCCTTGGGATATCCCTCCACTGCACCCCAGAAGTGCATTTGGATCCTTCACATGCTGCTCCAGAAGGAAGGGGATGTCTTGGGTCCCCTCCAGGGGTTGAAAATTCTGCCACTGAACAGCTTTCACACTGGCCTCTTAGAGTTCAATCCAGCAGCCTGACTTCTTTGTTTCAGGCCACATTACTGTGGGTCAAACCATAGCCACCTGCCATCCAGCTGTATTTCTGGGCTGAAAGAATGCAAAACAGGGGTGGGACTTTTAGTGCCAGGTTGTCTGTTTCATTGGCTGTGACCCCTGTGTGCCACTTTCCGATAGATGTCATTGGTCTAATAAGAAAGTCGGACCATTGGTTAGGCTTAGGACCTGTAACTTGGGCTTGAGAGTTCAAATCCTTACTGTCCTCACCTATTTCCTCTGCAATCCACTGACTTAATTTATCTGGGTTTTGATTTCTTCACTGTAAAGTGGGGTATCATAATACTACTGCATCCAGAGAATCACTACTGAAATTAAGAGTTAATACATGATGTCTGTGTACACAGAGGTGAGCTGCTACTCTTGCTTTTTCAATGTCACATGATTTATAAATTACATGCCATCCTTGGTCAGGGGACATGCTAGTAATCTTCTTTGCATCCTTCCAATCTCAGGACACATGATGCCAAATGTGTGCTATTATTTGTTCTCATCTCCTTGATAACCCTAAAACAGATACGGTCTATATTTTACACTGAGGGTGAAAGACCTAGGCCACTACTTCAAGGCTACAAGGGGATATGGATTAGATCTGTGTTTTTCCAAGACATCTGAGCTCTCTCCTGCACTCTGATTCCTGATTACCTATTGCCTACTATTTTTCCCACTCTCTATTGGTTTAGCATTCAGATGAAAATAAAATAACATTTAAAAAGTTAAATGATGGGGCTGGGGATGTGGCTCAAGCGGTAGCGTGCTGCTCACCTGGCATGCATGCGGCCCAGGTTCGATCCTCAGCACCACATACAAACAAAGATGTTGTGTCCGCCAAATACTAAAAAATAAATATTAAAAAAGTCTCTCTCTCTCTCTCTCTCTCTCTCTCTCTCTCTCTCTCTCTCTCTCCCTCTCACTCTTTCTTTAAAAAAAAGTTAAATGATGAAATCAGAAAAAAATACATGGAGAAATAATGTTACAGGTATATTAGGAAAACAACTGGAGTTAACACGGAGGGGATTTCATTATTCTTATTGATGTTTTTTGCTCTAATAAAAAAATACATCAAAACACCTGTTGCCTCAGGCACCTCAAGAGAGTTGTACATAGGCAAGATATTTCTTTTCCTAAGACTAAACAAAACTATTCTTCCAAAATTCATTTTTCCAGCAAAGGGTTCACAGTCATGGTCTACTTATGGACAATGGAAGGTATCTGCTTTAGGCAAGTTCAGTAAGAAAACAGCCCATATATCATTTAACACTTTTTTTGCAACTAGGAAATGAACCCAGGTGCATGTGACCACTGAGCCACATCCCCAGAACTTTGTATTTTTTTTTTAAATTTACACACAGAGTCCCACTAAGATGCTCAGGGACTCACACAGTTGCTGAGGCTAGCCTTCAACTTGAGATCTTTCTGCCTCAGCGTCCTGAGTTGGTAGCATGACAAGTGTGCACCACCTCACCTGGTGTGATAAACATCTTACAAAGAACAACAAAAGATTCATCTCCCTCCTCCTCATTTAGTTTTTTTCCCAACATCAACTAATTTTTGGAAACTCAGGAGGAAACAACGTGTGATGACACTGTGAGGGGTTATCTGACCCTGTGTAAACATGTCCTCATCCTCCCCAGTGTGGATTGGAAGAACTGGGTTATTCGTTTTTCGGTACAAATGAGCATCAAAGCACTGACGGTCGAGTAGCCATTGCCCACCAGCATCTGGAAGACAAGGCAAACCGGATCCTTCTTCTGCATTTTACTATAAGAGGAGGAGATCACACAGTCCATAAAGTACATGACCACAAAGGAACCCATGAGGAGCAGGATGGTCCTAGTGGCCCTCTGCTCTGGGGAGGCTTGTGGAATCCTGCTGGTGGTGTGGAGGTGCTGGCACTGCCTCTTATGCCTCCATAGGAGAGCCAGCATGCACCCACTGGAGAGGGCCATGAGCCCGAGAAGGAGGACATCCCGGAGTATTCCTACCAAGAAAAATAAGACCCTGGGGTGGTGACCTGTGGGGGAAACCCTGCAGGATTCAGTGGAAAACCAAATATCTGATGTGTTATTGGAGGGGCCTCCAATAGAGACTAAAATACGAATATTAATGAACATGCTGAACACCCAGAGAGTGAGAAAGTACCAGACTGTGCTGTGGGGCCGTGTGCTTGAACTTGGCCAGAAAGGAGCTTATGGGGCTGAGTGTGGTCGCCTGAAAGACACTCAGCAGGCAGGTGGTGCTGGCCGACAGGCTCCTCATCAGCCTGTACAGGTAGATGGTGGCTTTACATGACATGTCATTCCAAATATCCTGAACCCCCAAAATGTCTATATCCAGGAACACCCTGATTATGAGCATCAGCAGATGAATCAGGGCCAGGTGAGCGATGGCCATGTCCGTGGGCCTGGTCCTGCACTGGAGAAGGAACATGAGGATGTGGAAGAGGAGGAGGAAGACGTTGGCTGTGATCCCAAGGACAATTTGGGAAGAAAAGACATTTCTTACAGCAAGAAAAATGGAAAGGGTGCTGCTCTTGGTCATTTTCTTTTTTTTCTGGTGAAAAGACATATAGAGTCCATGTCTGATTATGAAATAAAGATAAAATTCTCATCATCACACTGGTTACCGGCTTCAACCTCTCCAACCACCAAGTTGGTCCACCTCAAAGTATTTGGGATCTTTTTTAATGCACCCTTTGCAAACTCTCAGTACACAAGCTTAAAATCTTTTCTATTTATCTCCACTGGTAGGGCCATGATTAATTTGTCTTGGCATGTGCAGCAACCTGATAAAAAAGCTCAGGAGGTAGCACCCAAAGTGAGTTCAAGTGGGTCAGATGGCTGGAATGTCCACATAGATCTCTCAAGGAAAGAGTATGGATGCTGGATGAAGCCCCATACAATTCTATATTTTCAGTGTTCTCTGTTCTGGATTGCTCATCACAGTTTAGAGACAAAATATGAAGGATGTTAACTCTGAACGCAGACTACTTGAATTTGTATATATATATATATTTGGTACCAGATATTGAAACCAGGTTTACATAACCACTGATATTGTTTTATATATATTTGATTATGCCAGAAAAAAAAATCTAAGTGGGCAGAACCATCCATTTTTAGCAGGATTTAATTCCAAAATTTCTTTTCTGCCCACTCTTTAGCATATGGAGAAATGGGGAAAAGTAATCATGATTTAAGTGTGTGTTTGTGTGTGTATGTGTGCATGTGTGTGTGTGTGTGTGTGTGTGTGTGTGTGTTTTAACCAGGAATTAAACCCAAAGGTGCTTAACCACTGAGCCACATCCCTAACTATTTTATTTTTTTAAGATTTATTTTTTTAGTTGTAGTTGGACACAATATCTTTATTTTTTTTTAATTTTTATGTGCTGCTAAGGACAGAACCCAGGACCTTGCACGTGCTAGGCAAGCGCTCTAGCGCTGAGCCACAACCCCAGTCCTTATTTTTATTTTGAGACAGGGCCTCACTAAGTTCATGAGGCTGGACTTGAACCTGAAAATCTCCTGCATCAGCTTCCCAAGCTGCTGGGGTAACAGGCACACAATGCACCAGCACACCAGGAAAATCCAATTATTTGGGGGGGTCATAGCTTTTAGTGTTTTAATTAAAAGAAAGGAATCCAAACTCACTCTGATAATGGAGTTTACATAAGAGAAAAAAGATTTCTTATCTTCTTTTAGTAAGCAATGATATTTCTCCAGAGGACAGAGAGAAAATAGTGTAATAGAAAATTTGATGGTGACAATCTCATGGTATAGCTCCCTATAGAATGAAGGTATTTTCTTTATTTCCATCTTAATTATGCTTTATAGCTATGAAGCATGTAACATTTACAATGAGGTGAGCAACATATCCCCGCATTCTATCATCTAAAAAACAAGTGAGTAAGACTAGCAATCTCTCCCACATCTACCTAGAAAATTATAATTTGATAACATCAGTTACGAAGTGTGAGAAAAAACAACTAGGAGTCCAGACAATTTAAATGTTTTAGCCTAGTTAAATAATTGCTTTGAAATCTTTGCAGAAGTGTCATTGTAAATAGTGGAAATTAATTCATGACATTAGAAAAATGTAATCTCTTCCAAATGATTCATTTATTAAGAAATGTTTTGTTTTTTCTTCATTCACACATTCGGGTAAAAAAGATTCTTTCCCTTGTTCTGCTCAAGAAAAACAAAAAGAAAAATGGTAATATAATGGTCTAGGAGTCTCCACATTTGATGAGTCACAGATGGTTATTAGTAGGCACAGCGCTACAGGTAGCTATGGATACATGATGCCTATTCCTGTGTGTACACTTGAAGTGAGTTGTAAGATGTACACTCACATTTTGACCCCAAAACACCTCTACAGCAACGTAAACTGGGTATGTAACACTTGAAGAGGCCTTTAAAAAATTACAGAAAATGAAATAATGATGATTCCCTTCTATCATGTTATAAAATACAGGTTTGTCTTCAATTCAGTTAAATGCAGATTAGAAAATAAAATGGAGAGCATCGGAAAAAAACAGGAGAAACAGGCTACCTGATAAATCTGTGAATGGAGGGCACAGGATTCTGGTTTCAGCCCTGCCAAGGGAGGATGGCCACCGTGCATGCATTGTCATGGGAGGGAGGGACAGAGCCAGGAGGGGCCATGGACTTGCAAACACAGGTAGAGAACTGGGTTTTCTGGGGAACATTGCCTGAAAACAACTGAAAAATTACTCTTTTTTCTGTAGAAGAGAGTTCCTAGTTACAGCTGGAAAACCTTATCATTTTAGTAAAGTGTTGATCATGGGAAGTGGCAGAGTCAGATGCTCTCATGGGTCCCCCACAGGCATTAGATCCCTGCAGCCCCAGGACACAGCAGGCAGAGAAGCAGCTGGCCCTCTGCACACTGTGCAGGTCACACACGTATGTATCAGTGAGACCCACAGGGCCATCCATGGTTCACAGGTAGATGTTTTATAAAGAATGCAATGTTGCTACTTCTGTGCTAATTGATCAGTTTTCTTAGAAAAAGACCTGAAAATGTGGACATTTCATAAAAGCAAGTTAAAAGAAATCCTCTGAGCCTGTCCCCTCCTGGCTGTGCCTCACCCCACTCACACCTGCCAAGACTAGTCTGACCATGTGATCAGGGTGCAGACAGAAGCCTGTCCAGCACCAGGATGATCCCAGACCCTCTCCTCAGTTCTGGGGAGAGAGGTGCTGCAGCAGCTCCTGGAAGCCCTCATGGGCTGAGCCCCAGGTCATGACTTAAACCCTTGTGGGGACAAGCTCTCCTCAGACTGGAGGTTCTGAATATGATGACCTAAGTCCAAAGAGAATACTGTGGAAAAGAAGTTCAGGGACAGGTCCCAGTGAGGGAGGGTCCAGTGGGGAAGGACAAGGAAAGTCTAAGAGGGCAGAGTATAGGAGAAACCTAAGTGGAGAACAAACAATAATGGAAATCTAGTCCTTTCCTGCCCTGACCAAGGAGCCATCACTTAAATATTTCACATTCTGCCCCTGTCTAACTCATGGACAACACAGAGATACATGTCATCACCCAGGGGCCAGAGACTAGGGAACAATCCTGAAGTTGGTGCACCCCACTCAGCGGTGAGGAGAGCAGACCCACAGCACCTTGGGCTTCTAGGGCCTGGATGTGGAGAGACACGGACTGGAGGGAGGGAGGGGTCATAGCTGCTTTATCAGGTGTCCCATGGACACTGTCCTGTAAATACTGTGATTTGCATCCTTACTTCCTGATGTGCATTCGATACATGAAAGGGCAGATGTCATTTGTTGTTATCGCACAGATCAAGTTCACCATCACCTCTCCACTATCATCCACTTTCTCCCTGATGCCCTGGAGGGAGGACACCAGGGGACCTTTGGAAGCCACGAAGGGGTGGTCACTAGTGTCCCTTGCTCTAGTTCAAAACCTTCGGGCAGCAAGAGCACCATTGGTTTACTTTTGTGAGATCAAAACAGAGATAACATACATCTGCATAAGAAAATGCTATTTGCTATTTCTCTAAAACGTGAGAATAAACTTTCTTTATAAGTATCATATTTGCAAAAAATAAACCATATCATTTCCTTCTGATCAATTAAAAGGTATTTTGGTGTATGCTATTATTTCTCACTATCTCAGTATTAGAAGAAAATGCTTAAAATATTTTGGATTGAGTTTTAGAGAAAAGAGAAGGAAAAACCAGTATGTTTAATAAAATTCTGGGGTTAACATTTATCTCTTCCTGGGAGAATAGGAATATGGATTCATAATGCTGAAGCAGAAAATAACCAGGACCCTTATTAGTATGCAGTTTGAAAACTAGTAGAGCAGCAAATCAAACTCCCTGTAGTCTGAGAAATGGATCAAAACCTAAAATGAGTTACTTAAAATGTTTTTTCTTATTAAAAAAATTAACAAGTTTTCATGAGTCACCAAATTAACAGGCAAAATCTAGTAAGAACAAAACTTTCCTCTGCATTCTAAACAGTCCTCTGAGCTGTTGAGTGTGTAGAGCTGGATGCATAATTTAGAGCTATGTTAGAACCTATCATACAATTTGGTTATTCTGATTGTTCATAACAATCACAGAAGCCCACTCACACACTGGTGCTGCATCTCAGGAAGAGAAAGGCACTTACCTGGGCAGGTCGCATGGGGAGTCAGGGGACCTTAGTGGATCCTGCACTGTTTTAAGGAAAAGACGTCTTTAACTCACCTCTCTGTAGGGCTTTAATATTAGCTTCTGCAAGAAGGTGACAAGATCCCACTGGAGATCAAAGAACCGTGGCTTCCCCCAGGGAAACATGTTGCCTGACTCTTACTTTTACTTTAGTCTCTGGTGGATAGGAGCAACCTGGGGAGAATCGAACTCACAACTTTTCTCTTAATTCCCTGGACACATCTGTGTGAGGGATCTGAAGACTCTCAATCATGTAGCCCACAAGCATTCTCTCATTTTTTATATCCCATATTCAAGTTTGGTCAAACCCATGTCATATATTATAACACGTTTACTCTGGGACAGGTGGTTCCTGGCTCCTCCCATGTATTCCAAGTGGCTTTGGGGGGGCATCCTCTCTCTAAAATGGGAGACCATCTTCTTTGGTCCACTCTCACACTGACCATGTGGTTGGGGTAATATGTCTTTTGGGATTTTTAAGCTAGCCCCAGGATTTAACTTCTGTTTCAGGTTGATAAAAATAACAAAATATCCATTATTCTGATAGCAAAGGAAGCAAAAAAAATTAAGCCAATTTCCTTTCATTGTTCAGGAATTCTCCAGGGTCAACTCTTCAAAAAAATATGGTGCAGGGAATACTGGCCATCCCTATGTAGTACAATAAATTTTAACCTCTATGCTTCTCTGGGTCACTCTTCAGTTGTTTGAATCTTGATTCTAGGTCCTCCATGCCTGATGGCACATTCAGGAACCCAAATAGGATGAAAAACACCTTCTGGGAAAATACAAGCATGACCTCTGCCCCACATGATATTTGGATCTGGTCCTCTCCATTGGCCAGTCTGCAAGTCCTTCCATCGAACTCGGCTTAAAGGGCCTGTTGCTGTGGAAGACATGTCTCTCGGTGCAGTGTGTCTTTCTGAGTCACAACATAAAAAAATTTAAAAAACAGAGCATGATTGAGGTTATTTTGGGGAGTCCTAGTCCTATCTCCCCTTTTAGCTTTTGTAATTGTAGCTTAATAGATAAATGATCTCATTCTACAAGAGATTGACCTTTCTCATTTGTAAGTTTTGAGGACTGATTGTATGTCCTCTAATCACATGACCTAGATATTAAAAAGGAGATGTCTTTAACACCTTTGGAGGTGCAATGAACAATCCCATTGCTGTGAGTGACATCCCTTATTGGGCAAAAACTTTTGAAAGTACATCTGGATTATCATGAGCTAAAAGTATGTCTTTCATAAAATGAATAATATATGCACAGGCGTGATAGCCTGAGTCACAACATTTTGATATAGGGTAGGACTGTTACACATTCCCTGAGGCAACACTTTCCAGCAATACCTTTTAACTTGTTCTTTAAAATTAATTGCTGGGACACTGAAGGCAATTTCTTTACAGTCTTCTGTGTGCAAAGGTATAGAGAAGAAGGAATCTTTCAGATCTATTATTATCAAATAATAATGTAAAAGAATAGCTGTAGGAGAAGGAAGCCCAGATTTTAATGCTCCCATGGGCTCTATAACACAACTAATAGATCATAGGTCTTGTAATAATCTCCAGTCACCAGACTTTTTCCTAATTACAAAGATGGGTGTGTTCCAAGAGCTTAGTGTAGGGGCTCTAAATGACCAGCCTGAAGTAGTTCCTCAACTAGTATGTGGGCTATTTTAACTTTTCCCCAGTAAGGGGCCACTGATAAACCCAGATTGGCTCTTCTGTGAGCCAATTAATTTTTTTTTTTATGGCCAGGGCCTCTTCTAAAAATTTGGGCTGGATGCATTCGTTAATCTCTGTTGGAGAGATTGGGTTACACATAAGTATTCTTTCTGTAAATCTCCCTCAATTTCCCTAGGAGTAAACCCTTGATTAAATCCTTTGAATGACATGATAGTCTCTTGTAGAGAGCCGGATGGCATGTTCTAATTGCACAGCAATTTTAGACTATCTCAAGAATTTGAATCAATCAATCACTCACTGGCAGTACCAGAATTCCGTTATTTACATTGTTTCATCCCAAAATTAGGCCTATGGTAGGGGGTAATGGCCCATGAGTTACCAATAATGTAGTGAGGCCACTGATAAACCCAGATTGGCTCTTCTGTGAGCCAATTAATTTTTTTTTTGGCCAGAGCCTCTTCTGAATTTTTTTTTATGGCCAGGGCCTCTTCTAAAAATTTGATTCATAGATTCAATATCTCAGAATCCCAGCAGGCTGTTTTGTATAAACAGGTAAGCTGATTATAAACTTCCATTGCATATACAAAGGACCCAGAGCAGTCCAAAAAACTTTGCAAAAGAAAAAATCTGGAATAAAAACACTATTACAAAGATAAAGTAATTCCGACAATATGGTACTGATATAAAGATAAACAAGTAGATCATGATACAAAATAGAGGCCAAAACAGACCCATGTACACAAAAAAAAAACTGATTTTTGGCAATGGTACAAAGGCAATTCAGCAAAGAGACAATGTTCATTTTTAACAAATGGTGCTGGAACTAAATACCCATATACAAAAACTTATGAATTTTGACCCCTGACTTGCACCACATACAGAAATTAACTCAATGGGTCATATACTTAAGTGTAAAACCAAAAACAATAAACCTTCTCAAGGAAACAGGAGCTAACTTCTGTGACTTGGGGTTAGGAAAAAAGTTCTTAGATATGATACCAAAAGTGCATTAAAGAACAATTCATAAATTGAATTTCATCAAAATTAAGAACATCTGTTCTTTAGAAGACACTGCTAGTGGAATGTAAAACATGTCAGACTGGGACAAAATATCATAAATATAATAAAGAATTTTTATCTAGAATATATAAAGAACTCTTAAAACTTAAGAAAATCAAATACCTCAATAAATAATAACATACAAGATTTGATACTTTACAAAGGAATGGCAAATAAGCACATGAAAATATGCTCAACATCATCATCAGCCAATAGGAAAATGCAAATTAAAATCACAATGAGAGGCTGGGGTTGTGACTCAGTGGCATAGAACTTGCCTTGCACATATAAGTAACTGGGTTCAATCCTTAGAACTGCGTAAAGATAAATAAATAAAATAAAGGCATCATATATATATATATATATATATATATATATATATATATATATATACATACACACACACACATACATATACAACTAAAAAAAAATTTTAAAAAATCACATTGAGGTAACAATATGTATTTTTTAAAGGACTAAAATTTAAACAGACTACCACAGTAATATTTAAGATAGAGACTTGGAGCAACTGATTCCTAATTCACTGCTGGTAGGAATGTAAAAGGAAACAACAAATTGGAATACAGTTTGGCAGTTTAAAAAATTAAAAATACATCTAGTACATGATCTACTCATTTCACTTCTGGGTATTTACAAAAGAGAAAAGAGAGCCTAAGTCCACACAAAGATCTGTAATACAGTTGTTCAGATGGGTTTTAGTTCTAAGAGCCAAATGCTGGAAACACCCAAATGGCTGTCAGTGGTGAACAGGCACATCCATACAATAGAATACTTTGAGCACTTAAAGGAACAAACTACTGATATAATCAGAAACAGAGACAAATCAAAAAATATTTACACTGAGTGAAAGAGCAAAAGAGAGAGAGAGAGAGAGAGAGAGAGAGAGAGAGAGAGAGAGAGAAAACATGTTTTATAATTCCATTTACATAAAACCCTAGAATAAGCAAATTAACCTACAGTGATAGCAGATCAGTAGGTTGGTGGTTGCCTGGAGAAAGGGACAGAGGACCTTGAGGATAGAAGAACAAAGATATTTGGGGTGCTGATGGATCTGTTCATTCTCCTTATTGTGATGATGGTTTCTTGGGTGTGCACATATGTCAGAACTGATTAAATCATACACTTTAAACATGAAGTTTATTGGATATCAATTAGCCTTCAATAAAACTGTCTTTAAAAAGAGCTACCTGAATTTTATAATATCAATTTTAAATTGTACCTTTTCCATCAGCATACTAAAAATCTTTCACTGTAGCAAACTTACTCATGTAACTGCTTCAAATACACCTTTCCCTTTGACATTTACTCTACATAAACACGATTGTAAAAGTAAATTACTGGCTGGGGATGTGGCTCAAACAGTAACGCGCTTGCCTGGCATGCCCAGGGCACTGGGTTCAATCCTCAGCACCACATAAAAATAAAATAAAGATATTGTGTCTACCAAAAACTAAAAAATAAATATTAAAAAATTCTCTCTCTTCTCTCTCTCTCTCTCTCTCTCACTCTCTCTCTCTCCCCCCCATCTTAAAAAAAAGTAGATTACTATTGGATAGAAAAGTTAACAAATTGGTCTCCCTGGATCACAGAATGGTCTGTTTACTGGCTTCAAACGAAGTCTGAATGTTTAGCTGAACGACCAGTACTAAAGGCTCAGTCACTGAATACTGAAAACATTACTTTTGCAAGCTGCCCTAAAACAATTCATTAATTCAAATAAATGTTTACTGCACATGTGTCCTCTGTATGCCAATGTTGAAAGGGCTGGATTTCATGCAGAATGGACAGTACCGATCTACAAAGTTATTCCATGTCTTCTTTTGGAATAATTTGTAAGATTTAGAAACACTTAAATCACATGATGAAAGAATAGCAATGGAAACAGGCCACAGACAGCCAAGAACAGTGACTCTCCTAATTAAAGGTTAAAATAATAAATTTCAATGATAATATGACTGAAGAACTGTATCCTAACAGCTTAATTCCAACATTACAAGTATTTCTCATATCTTAAGAGAACTCAGAACATAGATTACAAATTACTTCCTCACACAGTGAGTATGAAGTCTGCCAGCTCTAAGAGGTCATTCTGGCTTAGAAATATAAAAGGATGTGAAAAGACAGACCCCAAATGATTTTTTTTGGTTGTTCACAACATTACAAAGCTCTTGACATAACCCACTTCATACATTGGACTGAAGTGGGTTATGAACCCCCAATTTTACCCCAAATGCAGCTTGCAGAGTCACATCGGTTACACCTCCACATTTTTACATAATGTCCTATTGGTAATTGTTGTATTCTGCTACCTTTCCTATCCCCTACTATCCCCCCTCCCCTCCCCTCCCAGCTTCTCTCTCTACCCCATCTACTGTAATTCATTTCTCTCCTTGTTTATTTTCCCATTCCCTCACAACCTCTTGTATGTAATTTTGTATAGCAATGAGGGTCTCCCTTCATTTCCATGCAATTTCCCTTTTCTCACCCTTTCCCTCCCATCTCATGTCTCTGTTTAATGTTAATCTTTTCTTCCTACTCTTCCTCCCTGCTCTGTTCATAGTTGCTCTCATTATATCAAAGACGACATTTGGTATTTGTTTTTTAGGGATTGGCTAGCTTCACTAAGCATAATCTGCTCTAGTGCCATCCATTTCCCTGCAAATTCTATGATTTTGTCATTTTTTATTGCTGCATAGTACTCCATTGTGTATAGATGCCACATTTTTTTTATCCATTCATCTACTGAGGGGCATCTGGGTTGGTTCCACAGTCTAGCAATTGTGAATTGTGCTGCTATGAACATCGATGTGGCAGTATCCCTGTAGCATGCTCTTTTAAGGTCTTCAGGGAATAGTCCGAGAAGGGCAATAGCAGGGTCAAATGGTGGTTCCATTCCCATCTTTCCCAGGAATCTCCAAACTGCTTTCCAAATTGGCTGCACCAATTTGCAGTCCCACCAGCAATGTACAAGTGTACCCTTTTCTCCACAACCTCTCCAGCACTTATTGTTGTTTGACTTCATAGTGGCTGCCAATCTTACTGGAGTGAAATGGTATCTTAGGGTGGTTTTGATTTGCATTTCTCTGACTGCTAGAGATGGTGAGCATTTTTTCATGTACTTATTGATTGATTGTATATCCTCCTCTGAGAAGTGTCTGTTCAGGTCCTTGGCCCATTTGTTGATTGGGTTATTTGTTGTCTTATTGTCTAATTTTTTGAGTTCTTTGTATACTCTGGATATTAGGGCTCTATCTGAAGTGTGAGGAGTAAAGATTTGTTCCCAGGATGTAGGCTCCCTGTTTACCTCTCTTATTGTTTCTCTTGCTGAGAAAAAACTTTTAAGTTTAATTAAGTCCCATTTGTTGATTCTTGTTGTTAACTCTTGTGCTATGGGTGTCCTATTAAGGAATTTGGAGCCCGACCCCACAATTTGTAGATCGGATCCAACTTTGTCTTCTATCAGATGCAGAGTCTCTGGTTTGATATCAAGTTCCTTGATCCATTTTGAGTTAACTTTTGTGCATGGCGAGAGAAAGGGGTTCAGTTTCATTTTGTTGCATATGGATTTCCAGTTTTCCCAACACCATTTGTTGAAGATGCTATCCTTCCTCCATTGCATGCTTTTAGCCCCTTTATCAAATATAAGATAGTTGTAACTTTGTGGATCAGTCTCTGTGTCCTCTATTCTAAACCATTGGTCCACCCGCCTGTTTTGGTACCAGTACCATGCTGTTTTTGTCACTATTGCTTTGTAATATAGTTTGAAATCTGGTATCGCTATACCGCCTGATTTACACTTCCTGTTTAGAATTGCTTTTGCTATTCTGGGTCTTTTATTTTTCCATATGAATTTCATGATTGCTTTGTCAATTTCTACAAGATATGCAGTTGGGATTTTGATTGGCATTGCATTAAACCTATAGAGAACTTTTGGTAATATCGCCATTTTGATGATGTTAGTTCTGCCTATCCATGAACAGGGTATGTTTTTCCATCTTCTAAGATCTTCATCAACTTCTCTCTTTAGGGTTCTGTAGTTTTCATTATATAAATCTTTCACCTCTTTTGTTAGGTTAATTCCCAAGTATTTTATTTTTTTTGAGGATATCTTGAATGGAGTGTTTTTCCTCATTTCCGTTTCCGAAGATTTGTCGCTGATATACAGAAATGCCTTTGATTTATGCGTGTTGATTTTATATCCTGCCACTTTGCTGAATTCATTTATTAGTTCTAGTAGTTTCTTTGTAGACTCTTTTGGGTCTTCTAGGTATAGAATCATGTCATCTGCAAATAGTGATAATTTAAGTTCTTCTTTTCTAATTTTTATGCCTTTAATTTCTTTCGTCTGTCTAATTGCTCTGGCCAGTGTTTCGAGAACTATATTGAATAGAAGTGGAGATAGAGGGCATCCCTGTCTTGTTCCGGATTTTAGAGGGAATGCCTTCAACTTTTGTCCATTCAGAATGATGCTGGCCTGAGGCTTAGCATAGATAGCTTTTACAATGTCAAGGTAGGTTCCTGTTATCCCTAATTTTTCTAATGTTTTGAACATAAAGGGATGCTGTACTTTGTCAAATGCTTTCTCTGCATCTATCGAGATGATCATATGGTTCTTATCTTTAAGTCTATTGATGTGGTGAATAACATTTATTGATTTCCGTATGTTGAACCATCCTTGCATCCCAGGGATGAATCCTACTTGGTCATGGTGCACAATTTTTTTGATGTGTTTTTGTATTCGATTCGCCAGAATTTTATTGAGGATTTTTGCATCTAGGTTCATTAGAGATATTGGTCTGTAGTTTTCTTTCTTTGAGGTGTCTTTGTCTGGTTTCGGAATCAGGGTGATGTTGGCCTCATAGAATGAGTTTGGAAGAGCTCCCTCTTTTTCTATTTCCTGAAATAACTTGAAAAGTATTGGTTTTAATTCTTCTTTAAAGGTTTTGTAAAACTCTGCTGTATATCCATCCGGTCCTGGGCTTTTCTTGGTTGGTAGTCTTTTGATGGCTTCTTCAATTTCATCCATTGATATTGGTCTGTTCAAATTGTGTGTATCCTCCTGACTCAGTCTGGGCAAATCATATGACTTAAGAAATTTATCGATGTCTTCACTATCTTCTATTTTGTTGGAATATAGGTTTTCAAAATAATTTCTAATTGTCTTCTGTATTTCTGTAGGATCTGTTGTAATATTGCCTTTTTCATCCCGTATGTTAGTAATTTGAGTTCTCTCTCTTCTTCTCTTCGTTAGCACGGCTAAAAGTCTGTCGATCTTATTTATTTTTTCGAAGAACCAACTTTTAGTTTTGTTAATTTTTTCAATAGTTTCTTTTGTTTCAATTTCATTGATTTCTGCTCTAATTTTAATTATTTCTAGCCTTCTGCTACATTTGCTGTTGTTTTGCTCTTCCTTTTCTAGGGCTTTGAGGTGAAGTGTGAGCTCATTTATTTGTTGGTTTTTTCTTTTTTTGAGGAATGACCATCAGGCGATGAATTTTCCTCTTAAAACTGCTTTCATTGTGTCCCATAGATTCCGATATGTTGTGTCTGTATTTTCATTTATCTCTAAGAATTTTTTAATTTCCTCCTTTATGTCTTCTGTAACCCATTGATCATTCAGTAACATATTGTTCATTTTCCATGTGATGTAGGATTTTTCCTTCCTTCTTTTATCATTGATTTCCAGTTTCATTCCATTATGATCAGATAAAATGCATGGTATTATCTCCACCCCTTTATATTTACTGAGGGTTGCCCTATGGCATAATATATGGTCTATTTTTGAGAAGGTTCCATGTGCTGCTGAGAAAAAAGTATATCCATTTGATGATGGTTGATATATTCTATATATGTCAGTTAAGTCTAGGTTGTTGATTGTGATATTGAGTTCTATAGTTTCTTTATTCAACTTTTGTTTGGAGGATCTGTCCAACGGTGAAAGAGGTGTGTTGAAGTCACCCATAATTATTGTGTTGTGGTCTATTTGATTCTTGAACTTGAGGAGAGTTTGTTTTATGAATGTCGCAGCACCATTGTTTGGTGCATAAATATTGATAATTGTTATGTCTTGTTGGTGAATGGTTCCTTTTAACAGTATATAATGACCTTCTTTATCCCTTTTGATTAACTTAGTCTTGAAGTCGATTTTATTCGATATGAGGATGGCCACTCCTGCTTGCTTACGAGTACTGTGTGCGTGGTATATTTTTTCCCATCCTTTCACCTTCAGCCTGTGTATGTCTCTTCCAATCAGATGTGTCTCCTGGAGGCAGCATATTGTTGGATTTGTTTTTTTAATCCATGATACCAGCCTATGTCGCTTTATTGGAGAGTTTAGGCCGTTAACATTCAGAGTTACTATTGATATATGGTTTGAACTTCCATCCATGTTTGAATGTTTATCCTTTTTTTTTAATATTTAGTTTGTTTCTCCATGATTATCTTTCCCCTCACCCTCTGTCTTTACTGAGGCACTTCCCACTGATGGTTTTGGTTATTGTTTTTCATCTCTTCCTCGTGTAGTGTTTTGCTCAAAATGCTTTGCAATGCAGGTTTTCTGGCTGCAAATTTTTTAGCTTTTGTTTATCATGAAAGATTTTTATTTCGTTGTCGTATCTGAAGCTTAATTTTGCTGGATACAGAATTCTTGGTTGGCATCCATTGTCTTTCAGTGTTTGAAATACGTTGTTCCAGGATCTTCTTGCTTTCAGCGTCTGTGATGAAAAATCCATTGTCAACCTTATTGGTTTACCCCTAATTGTAATCTGTCTCTTTTCTCTTGTAGCTTTTAATATTTTCTCCTTGTTGTGTATATTGGATAGCTTCATAACAATGTGTCTTGGTGTTGGTCTACTGTGATTTTGTGTGCTCGGTGTCCTGTATGCATCTACAATTTGTATATCTGTTTCCTTTTTTATTTCTGGAAAGTTTTCTGTAATTATCTCATTCAGCAGGTTATTCATTCCCTTGGCATGAATCTCTGTGCCTTCCTCTATCCCGATGACTCGTAAGTTTGGTTTTTTTAAGTTATCCAAAATCTCTTGGATGTTTTTCTCGTGATTTTTAACCAGCCTATCTGAGTTGGCTAGACTCTTTTGAAGTTGATATATTTTGTCTTCATTATCTGACGTTCTGGCTTCTACTTGCTCCACTCTGTTAGTGATACTCTCGATTGAGTTTTTAATTTGGTTTATCGTTTCCTTCATTTCTAGAATTATTGTTTGATTATTTTTTATAATCTCTATCTCCTTATAAAGATGCTTAACTTCTTCTTTTAGCTGTTTATGTAACTCATTCTCAATGTGTTCTTTCGCTGCTTGAATTTGCTGTCTCGTATCCTCTTTGAGGTTCCATTCCATCTGTCTAAGGTGTTCCTTGAGGTCTTTATATGACCATTTTTCTGATGACTCTAGGTCCTCCTGAATACTTAGGCTGTCCTGCATTGCTTGTACTCCTCTTCTTCCTTGCTTCTTGAAGCTGCTCATGTTGCTTCTTGTTCTGGTTGACTGCTGGGTTACTGTTATTTTCCTATAAATTTATTTGATGCTAGGGAGGAAAGGTATTAGAAGGGAAGGGAAGAAGTCACTAAGGAGAATGAGAGTAGGCAGGTAGAATTCAAGGAAGGGTGGATAAGAAAAATGAAAAGACAAAAGAAGAAAGAAATAGGAACTAAAAAAGAACAAAAATTAAAAAAAAATATTAATAATAATTAAAAAAAATTAAAATTGAGATTAGAAGAGAAAGAAGGAGAAAAAAAAAGAAAGAAAAAACAAGATTGAAAAATGAAGAAGAAAAACCCCAATCAATCAAAAAAAATAAATAAATAAAAAAGACTAATAAATGCCGTCTTAGAGTTTGATTAACTTCTCTTCCACTAGGTGGCGCTGTGCCCCCCAGGTCAAGTCTTTCCCGTCAGTACGCGGGAACCAATCACTGTGCAGCAGCTCCTCCCAGACTGAGCGAGTCTCCAATCCTGAGTGCCTAGGGCCTCCTCTTGTGTCCAAACACTTCCACTTTTCCTCTAGCCAGGCCCCTCTCACCACAATACTGGCTACAGGCCAGGTCTGCTGCTCCCGGGAGCCCTGTTTTCATGAACGACTGGGCTCACTCCTCCAGATTGCCATTCCCTCAGACCCTAAGCTTGTAGAGCTTGGTGCTGAGAATCCTCAGCGAATTTTGCTTGCCCTCCTGTAGCCACACCCCCATAGCTGGTGCAAGAGACCTCAACAGCCAGCCCTGGAGGGAGCGGCAGTCCCGCAGCACCTCTGACTCCCTTGGGCTGGCTGTAGCACTCTCGGGAGAGCTGGGAGGGGCTCTTAAGGTTTCCCTGATGCGTGCAGAGGGAGAACCAGGAGACCACACACCTGCTGCAGCAGGCTTCAATGAATTTATCTCCTCCGCCGCAGTCCTGCCACGCCAGCCCTCTGCTACAGTGGTGTCCTCAGCAAACGGCTGCACTTCGCCTCCCCCTGCCGGGCGACCAACGCCTCGGGCGGGTCCCCACTGTCTCCCAAGCCCCGCCTGGACCCTGCGGCCACTACCCACGAAGGCCCGGCAGGCATCCACCTCCAGGGAATGAGAAGCGCTGACCAGCCGCCTCAGCCGGATAGCTTAATGCTGAGTCGCAGCTGTCTGTCTTAGCTTTTCAGACGTGGTGGTGCGGGGCACGGAACAGGAGGGGCTTACTCACTTCCCGCCGCCATCTTTCTCCTCTCGCTATTTCGGGATGATGGCGGGGTGCCGGCTCACTCTCTCCGGTGTGTCTCTGCCTCGAGCTCCCACGCCTCTCTCCGCCGAGGTTTCTACAGCCGGCGCTGCCCTGTTCGCTCTTTCCGCCCCCGGCGTTCCCGGCTTCTAGCCGCACCGCGGCCCGGTCCGTGTCTTTATGGCTCGCGGCGCCCGGGCCGGGGAGGCGACGGCCTGACTCCGGCAAGAATCACAGTCCCCAGGCCCCGAGTCCCGGCGGCCACACACCGACACTTCTAATAGACCTACCAGATCCCTGCAGGACCCCTCTTCATGGAATTCTGCTAGAAGTTCCTCAGTGTGAAGGCTGCCGCTGTTCCAAAGGGTCTTTTTGATCCCGTTAGTGCTGAGACATCAGAGTCGCTGCTTCCTCCTCGGCGGCCATGTTCCCTCTCCAAAAGGCCAGCCACCCAGCGCTCCTTGCCCCTGACACCGGTGGATCCCGCGTTCCAGTCTGCCCAAATGATTTTTTAATACCAATAACAAATAGAAAATTTTAAGTGAATTCTCTAACAGCTGGTATCAACGATAATACACTGTAGCAGCATATTCTTCATTAATGAGTTCAGTTAACTGGACCAAGAATGGAAATTACTATATCATATAGAAGATACAAGCTTAATGATTCATCACAAATAAAATCATCCATAGCTCTGCCACAATATACAAGACATTTTACAGCTTAGCAAGGGAATACATTTGTAAATCTTCCACTATCATTTTCCCTTGAAATGATACTATCCTTTAAGGTTGTTTCTCTAAAAGAACCCAACATCTGCTCCATTTGTATACAATGAATTTAAGCATTTTCTACTGTCATGTATAACTGATCATAACTAATGAATAATTAAAAAAAAGGAATCCAAGGAACCCATGCCAGGTACACAAAAATCTATAAAAATCACTTGTTAGCAATAACTATAGATGGCATGTGCTTCTGATTTGCTTAGAAAGTCACTCTTCTTCTAAATTTCTTCACGTTTTTTAGAACTGTCATGTTTTGTGTTCTCAAAGATAGAGTTTTGCTAAACAATAAGCTTTTAGTAAATTTTGACTGACATTATTCCTCTGCATGTGTTCTAAACACATCATACCCAAATTCATATCTACATTAAACACTACTAATCCTGAGTGTTCAGTAACCATGGAATGCAGAACACGAGTTCTGAAAGCACAATATCCAAGTATTCTCATTTTCATGGAGAAGCAATATCCACTAAACAAAAGATGAAACAAACCATAGTATTCAGTTATTGCATCTTCTATTTATTGATTTTTGGAGTTTTACAAATGCAAATGGTTTGCTTCAGGTAAATTGGTGAAAAAAGCAAAGACATTTAACCACTTTTAATTAAAATTATGAAACTTTACATCTCACCTCTGATACTGATTTTAATTAAAATTGTGAAATAATACCTGCTACAGCTTTAGTTCCATTGAAGCTAAGAGCCAATTTGTGGTTCCTCATGATACATCCAATGTCAATTACTGCCCTTCTGTTTCATTTTACCTTGAAGAAAAACACTGTTTCATGGAGTAAGATCTACTTGCAATTTGTAATGTGCTTGGCACTGTGCTTACCAGTTTATATGCAGCAGCTGTGCTCATCCTCAAAACAATACTACAATGGAGAATATTTTAGAAAGGTAGAGTGTAACTGACCTTAAATAACTTGTCCAAGATCACTGAACTACTTTCCATTACTGACAACACAGAGTATATCTTAAACCTTTTAACAAGAGGGCCCCAAATTGGACCAAACCTGCCAGAGAAATTGGATTCATCCCATCATGAGTAACTCCCATTTAATCTCAGTACAGTTATTTTTCTCTAATTCACCTTAATCTGACCATCTGCCTTGGCATGGAGGAGAAACAACATAGTGGCAGAGCTGGGTGTGTGCAACAATTTATCTTCCAAGTTTTGGCTTTCAGCTAGCCTTTATTGTTATATCTTGGAAAGTTAGGCAAGATCAAGATCCTTAGTAAAATGACATCTATAGAGTGGCCTTACCAGCAGTGTTATTATTAATCCTGACCATGTTTAAAGTGACAGTAAATATTAAAGACAATTCTGATCTTAACTGTAGCAGTGTTTATCACATAATCAAATGTTTCATGCCATGTTATAACAAATAAGATACATAAATGAATAATTTATACTTCATTCCTCCAAAAATGACTTTGTATTTCATTAATGAAAACATAGAACAGTGAAGCCACATCCCCAGCCAAGAATGCTTGTTTTTGAATGATGCTGTTGGTGTAAAAGTGTAGTGCCAGTCCAGCCTTCCACTGTCCTCTGACAAAAATTTCTATTTAACTGCTAAACACACTGATGTTTCATGGATAACATCAAGAAAAGTAGTTTACAGAAACCACATAACTTCCACCCTTTTAGAATTGCTGTACAATATTGTGTTCTCTTTGAGATGCATAAAGAAATTTAAATTCACACTTCACTAGCATAGGAGCAAGAACCAGTTAAACAGCATCTATTGTTCTTTGTCCATTAAGAAATATTGTTCAACCAGGTTGGTGGAACACACCTGTAATCCCAATGGCTTGTAAACCTGAAGCAGGAGGACTGCAAGTTCATACCCAGCCTTAGCAATTTAGTGTGGCTCTAAGCAACTTAACAAAACTCTGTCTCAAGAAAAAAGAAAAAAAAAACAGTTGGGGATGTGGCTCAGTGGTTTAGCACTGTGGGCTCAATTCCTAGTACAAAAAAAGCAGAAAACAAAAAACTCAATAAGCTGCACTGTATAAAATGAATTTTAATTACTTTTTCTGGGAGCTGATAAGGGTACCTCTGAAAATCCATGCTGGAAAGTCATAGCAAAGAAAATAACCAGTCTCTGGAGGGGAATAGTCACAAAAACATAACATCTGGACAGTCACATCACAAACAAAGCTGGTCTAAAGGTGAACTCTGTTTACTTTCTGCATTCTAGTCTACTCACTTGTGAACATTGTTCTCACACAGAAATGCTATCATCTTGGGCTATCCACGTCACAAATTTCTGAAGTATTCTCAACTTTCCTCTTCAGATCTCAAAAATTGCCCAAGCCAGCTTGAATTACCAAAGAGAAACAGATGGTTCTGCTTCACAATCCTTCCCCTCTTCTTGGAATGCTAGTGATGATGGCAGGAACTCCCAGCAAACATTCTGCCTGAGCAGGGGCCACAATACCCAAGGCTAAGAGTGCTCTTGAGTGCTGTTGTTTTGGTTCAGTTTTAGAGCACTTGCCTAGCATGTATAAGGCACTGGGTTTGATTCTCAGCATCACATAAAAGTCAAAAAAATACAGTTCATCAACAAGTAAATAATATAATTTTTTTTTAAAAAAAAGAGTGCTCTTGGGATTTTAAAAAGTACAGCTGGGAGGAGACTCCCTTTCCTCCCTTTTGTGGGAGAGCCTAAAAATGGCCCCCTGCCCTGTCACATTTTACCCCCAAGGGCCTAAAATCATGCTGGCTTCTGTGGCATTTCATTCCTTTAATCCTTCTTCAGAAATCTTCCTTCTTCAATAATCCTCCTTTTAATTTATGATGGTTGATTGCAGCAAAGCATCCCAACTTGCACCTTCTAAACATTTCCAGCCTGTGCATCCACCTCTATCATCAGTGCCTTATCTCAGGTCCTCATTGGCTCTCATCTGGACTAGTCCAACAACCCCACAAGTCTCCTATCTCTAGTCCTCACAACCATCTTCTGTGGTACAGTTAACAGGAGACACCATGTTTCCCCACATACACCCAAACTCATCAATGGCTCTCCATTATTAAAGGAACATCTAAATTCCTTAACAGGACTCACCCCACTCTCTATACACAATCTTCTCTCCATCCAAATAGCTGTTCCTCTTTGACTCACATTTTAGCTCTGATTACCCAGAACTCCTTGGGTTTGGGCTGGAACTCAGACACACACACACACACACCAAACTGAATTAATTAGTAAGTAGGAAGTTCCCATTCTTGAAAACCTGGAGAAGTCAAAGAAAAGTGGCTTTCTTCAGGCTTGCTTCTATGTATCAAAGTCATCACATTGATATTTACATTTCATTACATCAATATCCCTAAATATTGCTGTTATAGGTAACTGGCGCCAAGGTGCACAACACACACAACAGCAAGTGTCTGAAAGAAAGAATCATATACTATAACTAAAGGTTCTGATCACCAACACATCTCTGCAGACAGAATACCAGCACAGACTCCCTGTGTGGCTTTCTCACCCAGACAGTGCCCCTCTTCCTCCACTGGTGCCAATACACTCCATAGAAATCTGTAGCCTGGCACATGACCTCTTGTTTTTTAAGGACAGGACCATATTCCCAGCATCCCTGGATCTCCAAGCCCAGTCAATTCCTCAGAATACATTAGACATTTATAAATGTTTACAGAATAATATGTGCATTCTGAGCTAAGCAGAACACTCAAAGACATTTTCTGATTTAAAAAAAAAGTACACTGGATATAAGGTTTGAAAACTTGGGCTTCACCCATTAAATTTGAAGAAAATATTTGAAAACACAAAATAGTTTCTAATCTCTCTAACCTATTTTGTAGTTAAAGAAATGATCATTGTTTCTGTAGAAAAAAAATAATAGGAGATGTTGAGAAATAAGGTCTGTTTTTTTAACTTATATAAAATTTCAGAGAAAACTGCATAAGCAGTCAAAAAAACTGGTAAATTGGACTCCAACAAAAAATCTATTTGCTTCATAAGAAGTGAAAAGACTATAGAATAAGAAAAATTTTATACTTCTCATATCTCATAAGAGTACATTTGTGTATATCCAGAATACATAAGAACTATTACAAATGAACAAGAAAAGGACAGCTCAGTTTTAAAATGGGCAAAGAATCTGAATAGGCATTTCTCTAACAAAGATAAATAATGACTAAAAAGTACATGAAGATATTCAATATCATTAGTTATTAGGGAAATGTAAATCCAAACCACAATGAGATGCCACTTCATACCCGTTAGGATGACTACTATGAAAAAAAAATACCATGGCAAACTGTTGGCAAGAATATGGAGAAATGAAATCTTCAAACATTGCTGATTGGAATTTAAAATGGTAGAGTCACTTTATAAAACAGTCTGGCAGAGTTACTTATGGTCCATTAATTTCACTCCTAAATATCTACCCAAAGAAAACATAAGTCAACTAAAATACACAAATATTTACAGTGGCATGATCATAATAACCACAAAGTGGAAGTCATCCAAATATCCATCAACTGATAAATGGAGAAACAAACTATTGTGTATCCATATAACAGAACACTATTTAGCAATAAAAAAGGAATAAAATTCTGATATGTGCTACCTCACAAATAGGCTAAGAAGCCAGACACAAAGGGCCACATATTGAATGATTACATTTATATAACATATCCAGAACAAGTAAATCCACAAAGAGAAAAAGGAGATTCATAGATACATGAAGCAAGAGTGAGTGGAGAGTGATGACTAAAGGGTATGGGTCTTCTTTGGACATGACAAAAGTGTTTCAGAATTAGACAGCAAGATAGGCACACAACTTTGTGAATATACTAAACTCAGTGAATTGCACTTTCCAGGAGTGATCTTGATGGTAATGTAAATTATATATCAATAAAACTGTTATTTTTTAAAATGGTTGCACAAAATCATATAGTAACACCTCTGCATAAGGGTCTGGTTGAATCACTCTACCTGTGACAGAATATTCTGTCATAAAAACACACAATCTGTTCAAATGGGGAAATAATCTGTGTTCCTACCAGTAAATTCCTATTGAAACCAACCATAAAACCAGATCCAAAGTAAAAAGAGCAAAGAACAAAAGAGCATGCAATTCACAATTAGCTAGCAGTTTACAGAATGAAACTAACCAAACACTACAAAAGAAAAAAAATGTTTATTAGGACTGCCCATTTCTTTTCAATTACATGGATTTAAACAAGTCAAAATCCATTACATTTATAAGAAAATCTTCCAGATTCTTTATTAGTACATAGCAAGGAAAAATAAGCATTCTCTCCTATAACCAAATTGACAATCCACAGAACGTCTATTTGTACTTGGCAGCATGAAACTTTCATTTTGGAGTGCTGGAAATTATACAAGCCTATGAGCCAGACACCCTGGCATGCTCCTAGACCTCACTAGTTGATGCTGAAGAACATTAAAAATAAAGAGGATAGTATTAATAATGGCAGTGATGATGACAGAATAAAGTTATTGTCAGTCTTTTCAACACTTCCATTATCTAGACTACAACCATGGAAATATTCAAACAACTTTCTCTTTTTTTTTCTTTTTTCTTTTTTGTGGAACTGAGGATTGAACCACACAAAGATGTACTACCTCTGGGCTACATCCCCAGACCTTTTTATTTTAATAAGGGTCTCACTATGTTCCTGAAGCTGGCCTTATACGATCTATCTTCCTGTTGCAGCCTCTGAAGTCGCAAATAATTTTCTAAGCTTCTACCAATACCCTTTTTTGTATGCATAAGAAAGCACTGAACCTTAGAGAGAGAACTGAATTCAAGTGATAGTTTTTTGTTTGTTTGTTTTTATTTTTTTAAACATGCTTGCTACATGCCCAAGAACAAACTTCATAATTTTACTGAGTCCTTGTTTTATTGAGAACAAAATGAAGTAATGCACACAAAGAGCACAGTGCAATGCTCAATCCACAGCCCACCAAAAAATCCTCACTGTTCACAACTATTCACAGCAAACACTCATTTCAGAACTTATATCAGAGTAGGGATGATTAACATTGGCCATCCTTCTCCCTTGTGGACATCTAAAGACCTATGAAGATTTCACATTGAATGAATTATCTTTCTCCTTCATCCACCTCCCACATAGGTTTTTGAAAAAGCTATCAATAAAGTCTCTTTTAAACATATTAAATCAGGGCATGACACAAAGCATTCATTCACCTAAGAGGTATTTTCAGAGCACTGAACTGAGAGAGAGAAAGAGAGACATGGAGAGAAACACTCTCTATTAGAAAGAATTGACTATTATGCAGTGCAATAATTGCTAACATTTCCATAAAAAATGATACAATCTGATTATAATTCCCAAGAGTCTGTTATCTGTTCTTAAAGTAAAAGAAAAAGGAAGTGGGATGGTTTCAAGCACCAAGAGAATATGTGGGAAGATATCCTTTCCCATTGACAGCAATTAATGTTTGAGTGATGGCTGCTAGAATGTTCAGACTGAAAAACTTTCTTATATTAGAACAGACTGAAATATATCTAAAACAAAAAAACAGGGGGTTAAACATACACAAACACAAGCTTCACCAAGGTGTCCTCTCTATACAAACCAAAGAAGGAAAAGCTTGTGTGAAATTTCAATTGCACTGCTATAGAGAAGTGTGGGGAAGAGGATAGTGGTTTTCAGCCATACTCCCATGCTGGATGTCTATTTAAAGACACCATCTAGACTCTGTAGTAATAGACTCACTCTGCATAGCTCCACACAAATTTGCATCATGCCACACACTGGAATAAACTTTCAGTGTTAGAAGAGAGGAAATTCCTCAGAGGGATGGGAATTTTTCAGAACTTTGGAATATCCCTAAGGAGTTTCACTAAGCTCTGAGCTCATTATGGACCTTGTGCCACAAAGCTACTGCTCTTCCCTCTCTTTTCTAAAACTCCACCCATAAGACTTTGAGTTAATAGTGCCCCTAGGGGAGACCTGGTCATTTGCAGAGTTTACAGAAGGAAACCCTGAGCGGCTCTCATCTACACTGTACATCAGCACTTGGCACCTCTCCTCCCTGTACTACCACCCTGACTGCAAAGCTGTTCCATCTCAAAGGGTACAAAGTCTTAAATTGTGCACAGGAAAAGTGAACTTCTCTGTCTACCCAACTTTCTAATTTAATGATCACTTACTATGCCAGTTAAACTAAGCTTTATGCCTAATATAGGAAGAAACTGTTTCAAATGCACAAAATTCAACCCATTTAATATGTAATAAAGTATTTTTTGGTAGTTGTAGATCGACATAATAGCTTTATTGATTGATTGATTGATTGTGGTGTTGAAGATCAAACACAGTGCCTCACACATGCCAAGCACTGAGCCATAATCCCAGCCATGTAATTATGTCTTAATATCTATTTAAATGTGGTATAAAAATTTTAACAAATGCAGGTAACAGGAGAAATAAAGGATAAAGGATTAAGGTGGACACAATACCTTTATTTTATTTTTATGTGGTGCTAAGGATCAAACCCATTGCCTCATACATGCCAGGCTTGTGTGCTATGACTTGAGCCACATCCCCACCCACCAAGTTTTCAAATATTAATAATAAGTTAAAATCAAGGCAAAAGACCAAAAAAAAACTCAATATGTTTAAATATTTTCATTACATTTAATGCCTAAGAATATCTCACAAATAAGAATCACAAGTATGTTTTTAAGGACGAGAATTTTTTATGTTAATAAGAATATTGAATATAAAAAGTCTTTGAATAACACAATGTTTTCTTCAATAATTGGGTACAGTGGAACACACCTGTAATCCCAGCAACTCAGGAGACTGAGGTAGGAGGATCCAAAGTTCAATGACAGCCTCAACAACCTAGTAAGGCCCTGTCTCAAAATAAAATAAAACAAAAGGTTCTGGGGATCTAATTTACTGGGGAAGTACCACTGGGTTCAATCTCCAGTACCAATAAAAAACATGTTACCTCAAAAATGTTATTTTTTCCTATTGGATTAGCAAAGATTAAAAAGATTAACAAAACTTGGTATGAGCAAGGGTTTTGAAAATAGTATTCTCATGAAAATTGAGCGGGGATAGATTTACAGATAACAGCTTAGACATATTTATCAATATTTAACATGTATAATGTTTGACCTGGCAGTTATACCTCTAAGAAGATAAATGAATAAGTATACTATCATCAACATACCATTATTCACAAGAAAGAAAAACAAGTAACAATCTAAATGGTTATCAAAGGAGTAGATACATAAAGTATGATGTGTCTAAATGATGGACAGCCAGAAATAGGGTTGTAGCTCAGTGGTAGAGCACTTTCCTGGCATATGTGAAGCACAGGGTTTAATTCTCAGCACCATATATGTAAATGAAGATCCATTGACAACTAAAAAAAATAAAAAAAACTAGGCAGCCAGTAAAATGATCACAGATGATTATGCACATCAGTTTCAACTCACAAATAGAGATATATAAAACACATTAAAAATGACCACATAGCTACATATAGAGAGACCGATTTTTATTTAAAGTCCTATATATACTTTCATATACATCAATAAGTTTCCAAAAGTGTGTTAATGGTGGCCATTTCTTTGTGTAGGAGATGAGGACTTACTTTTGTCATTATGTTGTTTTATATGGGTAGAAATATTTCTAATTATTATAATAAAAAATCACAACAAACTTTTAAGATAAAGAAGTGCCTCTATATCACCAAAATTAATTCAAATACTTTCAACTTCCTATTTAAAAGAAAAGAATTCATTGAATGTTGCAAGTAGATGTAATACAAGATCTCCTTCTCAAAACTACTTTAAAATGACAAGATAATAGAAATTAAAATATTAGAGTCAAAGAGATAGAGAAAGGCAAACATCATTATTCAAACAGCCCATATTCCTGGCATTCACCTTATCACCCATAGGTTCTATGAACTCAAACACTCCTAAAACAATATCCCTTTTACACCTTAATGAACCAGACTAAACAAATAATAATTAAAGAATTTTTAAAATGTAAAATCATAAAATACTTACCACAGTAAAAATATTTAATTATTTTCCTGCCTTACATTCTTTCTTATCACCTTCATTAGGAACCTGAAAATAGAAAAGTAAAGATTATTTTCTATCAAACACATGCCAGCATCAAAGGCAGTTAGAGAAAGCCTCATGGAGAATGTGAACATCTGAGATCAATGAGAACAAAACAGAAGTTAACAGAATAGGACAATTGGGAAGTAAAGTTGGGCACTATTAGAAATCTAACCTATGTAAATGATTGCATTCAGTGCATATGTCTGGGGCACCATGGCACGCTCATCTCCTGCACCTGGACCCTGCCTCTCCCACTTGCCTGTGACCAAGGGCAAGTCATGTCAGCCCCCCCCTCTTTGAGTCTGTTCCTTATATGTATAATAACAATGCCAATAAGGAAGATTTCTAAGGAATATGAGGGATAATCCACATGAGAGGCTCTAAAATAATTCTTAGAACAAACTTTCAATGTTTTAATATTATAGCCTCTCACGTAATTAAAAAATCTGCCACTGACCACATCCACCCCTATTATTTATTGTATTTCTTATAACTCTTATAGTCTTTGTATTCTACAAAGACTAATGTGTAATGGGTGAGAGGAGCTACCCAGACATGTAAGACGGAAGTCCAAAGTGAATTCTTCATTTGTTTGTTCAACAAACATCTCAATGTGAACCTTGTCAGGTATTTTGCTGGGTTCTGGCATTCTCTCCTATACAGAACAGACAACAGTTTCTCTCAAGGAGTGTCCTATCTACCAAGGCTCACACCACAACATAGGAAAGCTGCTTGAAGTGACAGACACTGGTTTTTACTGGGCTGGGGGTATAACATATCTTAAGTGGAAGAATTAGGTGTGGAAGATTCTGGGTGGAAAGGATTGCATCATAGGACACATGGAGCCTTTGGGGAATGCTGAGTAGCACTGTTATTACGGTGCACACAAAAGAGCAATAAACAGGAGGGCCTTGAAGACAAGACTGTTTGTTTCCTTTCTGAAAAGCAAGAAGGAAAAAACTAGTTAGTTTTAAAAGATATTAAAACTTTTATAAAACCAATAATGTGATACTGGTACATGAAGAAAAAGACTAATAGCATACAAACCCAGAGACACTTCAGGACATCCAAAAGTTAGAAATACAATAAGAGTGTTCAAATAAGGGCTCTAAAATCAATAGATGAAAATAACAGGCACACAGAAAAAGATAAAGTTGAACCTACACATCATTCTGAACACCAGAATAAATCCTAGTTTGAACATTTAAATGTAAAAATGATGCCATAAAAGTACTAAAAGAAACCATGGGCAAATTCTAAAAAACTTGGAAGTCAAATGTAGTGGCACAAGCCTATAATTCCAACATCTCTGGAGGTTGAGAGAAGAGGATCTCAAATTCAAAGCCAGCCTCAGCAACAGTGAGGCACTAAGCAACTCAGTGAGACCCTATCTCTAAATAAAATATAAAATAGTGCTGGGTATGGCTCTGTGCCCCTGATTTCAATTCCTGGTACTCACCACCCCCCCCAAAAAAAAAAGAAGGATAAAGAAATGTGTATCTTTATTTTGCAAGTCACCTTTGAATAGTTTTTGGTGCTAAAAATTAACCAATGAATTGACGTTTTTATATATTTCCTATTTCATTGCCTCTGAAATGCCATCACTTTTAAGACACTTGAACATTCTTATTCTATGTACCACTCAGAAGAAAAACTGCCATGTGGTTACAACATGCAAATTTTAAGATTCCATCAATCTCAGATGTGCGTCTTAAAAATCAATGAAATGCCTTAATTATAAACCACAGAATTGCATGGTAAATTATTTGTTTTCCTCCTAGCTAACTCTTATGTCTCTCAAATGTAAAATACCAATAATGGCATGTGTGTTTTGTCCATTGAAAACATATCTTCTCTGCTTAGAAACTGAAACATTTTCAAAATCATTGTAATTTGCTATATATTTAGTTTACTTAGGGACATGTGAATATGAAAAAAAAGTAATGATTTTTAACAGTATTTTTAACAGTACTGACCTCTTTTACTCTGGAACATTTTACTTGCTCAAAATAATAAAAATTAATTATTTTCAACTTGGCTGACTTCTCATGTCAAAGAGATTCAATACATCGCTAGAGAATTGAAGATATATCCTCTTCCAAGACGTCTTTACTTACATGTTTGTTTTCACAGCATGTTTGAAAAGTAATAAGCAACAAACACCATACAAGATTTTTTAAAAATCAAAATAAATATCCTTTTTAGAGTTAAACAAGTTGAAGTAATTTTTGTTACACTGTAGCTGGTTTAAGCTAAACTTTATTTTAATTTTTCTCTATCATAACTAACAATGTTTTAAATGAAAAGATAAATTTTAATGAGTCATACCATGAAGACTGATATATGTACATTTATCTACATTTTCCAAATTTGCTAATATGAACACCAGTACGTAAAAAGGTTATTTTAAAAGTGATTACAGCTGGGCATGGTGCTGCTTGCTTGTAATCCCAACAATTTGGAAGGCTGAAGCAGGAGAATCCCAAGTTTGAGATTACTTCAACAGCTTCAGAAGACCCCATTTCAAGAAGGGGAAAAAGGGCTGGAACTCAGTGGTAAAGTGCCTATGGGTTCAATCCAATCCCTATAAGTAACCCAGCCCCTAAGTGATAACATGAATGTATATTCTACTCAACTCAGACCTGCTATAGTACACACTGCTGTCATTTCCCAACTCTTTTCTCACCTGAAACTGCTAAAATGATTCTATTGTTTAGTTGTCAACATTTCTAATGTGAATTCCCAAACACAGACAAAATTTTGTGACAGGAAATAATCTTGCCTCCCAGGTTTCTAGAATAATTGACAAAAGTGTCACTAACCAAGACCATGCCTTTGTTATATGTCAGACACTTTAGAAAAAAAAATAATTTTCCCATAAAAAAAGTTGTTTGTCACCCCTTTCTTGTTAAAATTAAGTAGATAATGGATATGTTCTTAATAGTATTCTCAAAGAGGCAGAAATGTCCTTAAAAATTTTTTAGTTATCAAAAAGCTTGTGGGACACCCTGGGGCATTTAGTGTTTAGGGGCCAGGATCTAGGCTTCACACAATGAATGTGGGATGAATCTGTATCGTCAAGATTCATCCTGGTCCCCAAAATTTTTATCTTAAAATGATTTAATCAAGCCCACTTTAAATGAGCATTTCTATAAGACACAATATTTGAAAGTTTTTATAGGAAACCCCACAGCTTGCCTCTAATTATGTAAGACAAAGTAATAACTGATGCTTCAGGAGAATAAGGAAACTGAAAATTCGTGCTCATTTCTTCACATTACACATTAACTCAACATAAATTTAAAATTATAACGAGTATACATAGATTAGTATATTTCCTAACACTATGAGATGGCATATACATCTCACCGTCATGAATCCAAAAATTTCAATCTTGTTAATATTTTACTGTTATTACTAGCAACTGAAGGAATTCATTAGTGTTCCTTCAAGTAGCAGTAGCTCAAATCACTAGACACAAAGGATGTGCTGTAACATGGTGTGAAAAGGGATCCATGGAAGGGCCATAGTATGACCTGTGGGTAGACTGAGGCAGCCTGTAACTTACCTTGGCATGTCATCCCTATTATGTCGGTGGTGGCGACTTAGTAGCGACTTAGAACAAAGCAGCCCATGCGGGAAAGGAACATCAATCAGATGCCAGTGGAAATGCCTGTCAATCAGCCAGATCTTCTGACTAATGTCTGTCAATCAGCAGGACTCTCTAGCCAATCCTGGAGTTCAACCAACTCCCCTGACCAACTCCAAAGGGGCAAGGGCCCTAAAAACACCTTTTTGCTGTCCCAAGCCTTTCCCTTCCTGCTGTAATCCCCATAAAAGTCCAGTCCATTTAAGCTTCCACACGGTTTCTCCTCAGACCCTTCTCCTGTCCAGTCTGTGGGTCTTACCGAGTTCTGTGTGGGAGTGATATCTCAATAAAGCCTCGTTCAGTGGTCCTTTTAAATCTGCCTCCTTTGGTTGCTGCCCACCTCACCTGATCTGATAAGCCCTACTTCAATCTAACCTCTCCTTTTTATTAGCTTAAGTAAGGTTATCCCAACACTGTTTTCTCCCTAGTTTCCATCTTCCTCTCCCTCTTTGTTTTTCTTGTTTAAAGTAGATCCTAATACTTTTTTTAAAGCAACTCAAACTCCTTCATTAGCAGTAGGTGCAAGCACTTGAATGCATGCTGTCTTCCACCACAGCGGAAAGTTCTGGTTATAAGTGAGACAGCATTGCCTATCATACATTGTTCTCCCTTTATTTTTCTTCTACATGTAAGTGAAAGTATCATACCCACTTTCACTTATGTGTGTAGGTAGGTTCTGTTATTTACCAACCCACTGCTCAGTACTAAAGTGGGCTTGACAAACGCACAACAACAAAGAGAGGGGCCTTGGTTCTGTGGGTGATAACCAACTGTTCCAGGCTAGAATAGCATGCTTCAATGGGAATCAAACTTTCCTTTGCCTGAGGCAAGCCATGGGCTACTGACCCCACCCCAAGTGTACAAAGGTCACTCTAAGCCCACCTCTACTCTCTCACTCAGGGCCAAATGATAGTTAAGGGGTGGAAAGTCCTTCCAGGAGTCAGACAAAAAGCGTGAAAAAGCCTGTCCCAAAGAACTCACATACCATGCTGCATCCAATTTCAGAGTTGGTCTCAGACACACCCTCTGAAGTCCCACCAGGACCCCAGGAAACCAGCTACAAGCGCTGGGAGAAGGACCGGAGGCAAGAAAGGGGCACAGGCCTGGGCGGGCGTTGGAAGCCCCATCCCACCAGGTCCCAGCAGTGCAATTTTGGGCAGGGCACTGCACCTCTCTGTGCAGCCGGAGCATGAAGTGCACAAGTTAAGCACCTGACAAACAGCAAAGTGGAGAGGCCATGTCCAGCAGTGCCAACACCACAGCCCTGGGAGATTGAGGCGGGACCGGGGTGCACTGAGGGCGAGGTCTGGCCTACAGCCCAGCCACCCTGAGCAATCCTGGGTGGCTCGGGCTGGTGGCAACACTGCAGCCATGAGGCATGCTGGACTGCTTCCAAGGACACAGGCCTCCCCTCTCACCACCCACGCCTCCCTCGTGCAGGCCTTAGTCTCTGCCTTCTCTCACCCTTCTCAGCCCCCAGGGGCCAACGCTGAGCCCACCGCCCGCTGCGCACCTCACATGCTGCCTCCAGTGCCTTCACTGCTGCTGGCCTGGTGAGATCTCTAGAGACTTTGGCAGCAAGACCCGTGAACAGCCCCTTCAAATAGCAGGTATCTAAATGTCCCTTCATCACAAAGCAATCAACGTCTTTAGACAGGAGGGACTATACCATGAAGTCACAATGAACACAAATTGAGACAGTGTTGAAGAACATGTGGGGTTATCATGAAGGTCCACAGAAACAGATGTTTCATATGGGGACACAGCACGCTCCTCCAGAGTTGAGACCGAGGGCCTGGTGACAGAGAATGTCCATTTGGTAATAGATAAATAATAAACTATGGAAAATAACCATTTCTGGCAATCAGCCACATTTTGTTTGCCATATTGCATACAGTTTGACCAATACTGTGAAACACCATGTCAGTTTTATGTAGCTGTCACATAAATGTCACATTTCACATGTAAGCATACTTAAATAGTACATCTGCAGAATTTGAAAAAAAAATACAAATTCAGATAAGCACATAAAAGACTGAATTACACATCCTGGGTATAGATGATAGGACTCCTCAGTATAAAGAGGACAGCTTCCCTCAGGTTCATCTATGATAACACCCCATCAAAATTTCACAATGATTTCCTTTTCATTGAAGAAGGGACCAAAGCAAACATTTTGAAAATTCTCCTGGAAGGTTGAATTGATATGAAATTAGCCAAGAATTCTGAACTCTAAGAGCAAAATCAGGAGCTATCATTACCAGGCACTAATGTATGTTATAAAATTATCATATTGCAGTAATTTGAGGACCAAAAAAAATCACAATGCAGAAATTTCATAGATGACTCCATATGTATGTAAATGTCAATTTTGTTATGAAGTGCAATGAAAAGGCCTAGCTAAATGCAACCATCTTCAGCAGAGGATTTGATGTGAATGAACAAGGCAACCCAACGTGAAGGGTAGTGTTGGAACTGGAGGCGCAGAGCACTAGTAGGGCTTGGGTGCAGGACGTGCGTGGTATTGGATTACACTCCAGCATCCCAAAGAAGCACATATTGAGTAGGATTATGTTTCAAAATTATACGAGAATAGGAGGCTCCCGGATTCCCTTCACACATGGATACACCAAATAAACATCTACTTCTGTTTTGAGTCCCTTTTAAATAAAGTTATAATGGACTGAGAGACCTATGCATTGGACCACTCAGAAAATCTCTACCATCCAAAGGGCAGGCAAAGTTGAGGGTCACGTGGGCATTAGTCCTGCCTTGAGCAATGTCCCACATAATTGGGACAGAATACCAAAATGCAATGTCACCCAGAGTAGAGGAAAACTGATTGGCATCACAAATGGAGCACATGGGACACGAAATGACTTGTAGCTGGTAACATAATTTGTCTGGTGCTCATAGAAGAAAGAGCTGAATACACACAAGTATCAGGAAGAGAGAATGGGGGTGATTTTCGATGGCTGTGGAGGGTCATGTGCTTTATCCATGGGAAAATGGCAGAAGGGGAGTGAGATCAATGGTCCCAGTTTATCCCTACAAGTGATTTGTAACATGATCTGCAAACTGTAGTTGCTAACAGTTGAGCTCCTCCCTAGCCAGTCCCTAAGGGTAGACAGGACAAATGCAGTCCACCCAGCAGCCCTCCCTGAGCCCTCTCCCCTCTACCTCAGTAATAACTCCAGGTCTAGCCAGTTCTTTCTGGAAGAAGGATCTCCAGGCACTCAGGGTCCCAATACTTTTCCCATTCCATTTACTCCATCCTAACCCACCAAGCTTTGAGAGCAGTGGCAACTGTGCATGTGCATATCTCAGAAAGGAGGGGCTTCACATTAGTGTGCAATCACTTCCCTGGACTATGATCCCCCCTGCCAGGAGTGAAGCAAAAGCTGTCAAAAGCACAGCTACCTGTTTCTTTCTAGAATAGGCTCACACCACCTTCTTGCAGTGAGCACAGGCAGCCTGGGTTCTAACCAATTGCATCAGGAATTCAGCCCCCAGCCAAGTAGGACAGCTTCTCAGTCTGAGTGTAGTTGTGGGAAAGACTCCTATCAAACAGTCAAAGGAACCAGTCCTCGAATGACATGGATATGGAGAAAGAGACCTGCTCACATGGGGCTAGAATATAAGCTCAGTGCAGCCATTTTTGAAAACAGAATGGAGTTCTTTAAAAGTTAACAGAACAACAACAACTCTGGATGCATTCCCAGAGGAACTTGAACCAGTGTGTTAGTAATTGGCTGCATGCCCATCACTGTTCCAGGATCCACAGGAGCCAGGACGAGGGAACTTCTGAAGTGGCTCTGGCTAAGGAGACTCCTCCCAGCTGCAGGGCCATCACCTACTCCCCTGAGAAACTACTTCCCCTAAATGCACCTGCTCATAGGTCAACAGGTGGCTGATATGCACCAGACGCTCAGGAGACCTCAGATGTGCCAGGTGTGGAATCCACATGTCAGGCAGAGCCAAAACAGGACCAGGAAAATATCACAGAGGGCATGAGACCCCTAGGACATGCAGTCCACAGGGTGCACATTCAGCCCAAAGACATTCTGACAAGTTGTCTGGCCTGGCAGAGGAAGGGAGCATACACATGCACAAATACACACACACACACACACACACACACACACACACACACACTTTTTCAAATGTCAAGTGGTTTTTGGTGTACTTTTCTCTCATGTGAAATGTTCATAAACAGAAAACAAAACCTTTGCTTCTTATTTTATTACAGTGGGGAGGAAAAACTGTCACTGGAAATGGGAACAGGGGACTGGAATTTGAGGAATTCATTAATACATGTGTGCAGGTTTCATCTGGGAGACAGGGTTGTGGATCTTACACTTTGCTTCCCTTACATTTAGAACATTCAGGGGGACCCAGGCAGGAGGGCCACACCTGTAATCCCAGCCACTCTGGAGGCTGAGGCCCAAGTTCAAGGCCTGACTCAGCCTCTGTCTCAAGATAAATGATAAAAAGTACGAGGGATGTAGCTCTGTGGGAAAGGACCTCTGCGTTCAATCCACTATGCTCCCCATGCCCCCCCCCAAAAGAAAGAAAACCTCAGGAGAGAGAAAACCCTGAGACCCCTGCAGATCCCAGCCCACTTGGGTAGGAAAAGGGCCCACAGAGTGGTGATTCTCATGGTCCCAACACTCTGAAATCCAGCACAGAAGAAATTCAGGGAAGAGACTTGAACTGCCAATTTGTACAGGAGATACCCATATGTTCAATAATAAGAATAAAAAGAATCCAGCATCTTTAAAAGCCCGAGAAATGTAAACTAAAACCCTATCAGAGAGAAAATGAAATAGTATCAATGAAGATGGGAAACCATAGAATTTTAATAAACTTAAGGAGTTTAAGTGCTTCTTAACTGCCATTAAAGACACTTGATAATCCCCAACCAGAGTGCACTTACACAAATCAGTTCACAGGATAATATGTCAATAAAAATGGGATATTCAGATTAAAAAATGGTATAAAATATCATGGGTCAGTTTTACACGGTGCCATATGCGTGTGGTATTATGTATAACTCTGATGCACTAATAAACCATCCAGCATGCTTTACTCTTAATGGAAGCATTCAGTCCTAAAATTCATCTACAAAGTTAAATATATGTAAACTTAGCCAAGAAACTTTTGAATTATAAGAACAAAAAATTATAAGAGCAAAAAAAAGTTATTACCCAACATGTGCATTGGGAAGCTGTACAGATACAATTGTCATTGAGGAATCACGACGTCAACAGTGTCCACCCAGGAACCCATGTGGAAGTGAGAATCATACACTTAATTGCAACGGAAAAGTCATTATCAATTAAACCATAAGAAGCCAATCTCAGCAACTTAGCTAGACCAGCGGGCAGAATAAAAACTAAAAACTACCAGGGACATGGCTGAGTGGTAAAGCACCCTTCTGTTAACTACAAAACAAACAAACAAACAAACAAAAACAATAAAACAAACTCCACAAAACTAGCTCAGGAATAAGCGAGGTCACTGTACACCGCAGCTCCTCTCCTGCAGGAAAATGGTGTTTGGGGATTTGAGTTTTTATTATTATTATTTTTTTTATTTTTGGGTACCGGGGAATGAACTCATTGGCCCTCGACCACTGAGCTCCATACCAAGCCCTATTTTGCATTTTATTTAGAGGCAGGGTCACACTGAGTCTCTAAGTGCCTCACCAAGTTGAAGAGGTTGGCCTTGACCTCCCAATCCTCCAGCATAAAACGCCCTCCCCCAGCCTCTGGGATGACAGGTGTGCGTCATTTAGCGGCTTGGAAATTGGATTCTCCCAGTGGTCCCACCTGTCAATCACCACAGCCCAGGAAGACACCAGGCAGCAGCGCTCAACTGCCACATAGGACCTGACAAAGGGCTGAGGTTGCCCCCAAGGGATGGGGAGGCCGAGGGGTCTCTGCCACTGTCACACTCCCCACCCCGCTGGCCAGGGGGACTGAGGGGCGCTGTCCCCAATGGGCTCAGGCCTGTGTATGCAGAGTGTGCCCTGAGTCAGGGTCAGCCAGCTCAGGTTCCCACCACAGCCTGTCCTGCCAGACAGCCTCCTTGCCCCTCCTCCCTCCTGAGCCTTCATGTCCAGGCACCAGGTGCCACTGCACACTCACCATCTCCTGGTACCCAGCAGCCAAGCCTGTCATGGAGAGCTTCAGCCTCTGCATGGCAGGGTCTCCCGGGATCCCAGGCACAAAGCAAAGCCTGGAGTCCAACTGCAGGAGTCCTGGAACCGCGGACCACGGAGAAATAAATCCCAAACCCGCGCGGAGGCCCGCCCCCTGCTCGCTGGCTGCGCTCAGGATTGGACAGCGCTCAGCACCGGGACTTCTGATTGGAAAGGGCATCAGTCAGTCTTCGCTCCCCCCCCAGCCCAGTAAGCCTTCTTTTTGAGTGACAGCGGGCTGATATCTGCTCCAGGCAAGGAGGAGACCAAAATGGCAGGGTTTGGGTGCAGCTGTTTTCTTTTTTTCTTTTCCTTTTGAGCTCTGGGCATTGGGTTAGGGTCAGGGAAGTTCTGTTGGGTTTTGATGTTAGGAAGTTGAAGTCATTTCTTGAAAGTTTCATCACCTGGACCTCCTCCTATAATAAGACCACCCAAAGCATCTTCAGGAGGCTGACTTGTCCTCTCTTTATCTGTGCAAAATTCTCCAAGTAGAACTGGCCTTTCGCCCAGTAGGAACTGAATAGAGCGTCATGGCCAGCACTTGTGGAGGCTCACTGGGGACCTGGCAGGCGCCTGGAGGAGTTTACCACCCAATTGACAGTGTGAGAGCTCATGTTCCTCCAGCTGAGTTGAATCTATCTGGAGCCCATTTTGAGGCTGGAGAATGAGTAAGGCGATCAGCACAGAAGAGACCCCCCAGAGAGCAGACCTGGGTAAACCCCAGCTGCACCCAGGCTCCTTCACTCTCTGGCGAACTGGGGGTTGAATTCAGAGGCCTCGACCTCTGAGCCCATTCCCCAGACCTAGCTTGAAGTTTATTTAGAGACAGGGTTTCACTGAGTTGCTTAGAACCTTGCTTTGGCTGAGGCTGGCTTTGAATTTGCCATCCCTCTGCCTCAGCCTCCCTAGCCACTGGAATGACAGGTGTGTGCCACATTGTTTTTTTACCTGTGGTGGCCACAGGATAACAGCCTTACACAGATCAAGGCCACCCTGGTTCCCGACAGTCCCCTTGAAAGGGTAAAGTTTCTAAGCTGGAAAGCTTGAATTAAAATGTAAAAGATTAGGTATTATTAAATTCCTCTGATACACCCAGATTCCTGAGATAGTTAAGACAACGCCCTACTGGCCATTCAGCCTAGGGCCCTGTGCAGTTTGTCACAGGGCCCGAACCAATCAGTTTGAATGTGTACCCAGTTTAGAAGTGACCAATTACCCCTGCCCAGCCTGTTCCCGCCAATGAATGGACTAATCATGTATCAGAGTTGTGTTCAATTTTCCCGCGCCTCATGATGATTTGTTCTGATGTATGCAAAGGCCCCCACCCTCTCCAGAAAGTGTACTTAAGCTCTGCTTGACCTCTGCTCTGGGCTCTGGGATGCTCTTCCTTCTTGAGTGAGCACGGAGCCCCAGCACGCTGGAAAGGATCCCTAATAAATCCCCCTTGCCATTGCAGGGAGCTAGTCTCCTGTGGTCTCTCCTTCTCTGACGCTTCGCTGGACCCTTACACCCTGGATCCCAGGTAATGGGATCCTGCCTCCTCCTGAAACCAGAGACACCCTGCTCAGGTGCACATCCTTAGTATCAGCTGAATACTCTGTTGTTTCTTTTTTCTTGTCAAGTGCAAAGAAGACAGACCCTACCTGCTTGTCTTGATGCAAACAAAGTCAATGTGTTTCCAAAGACAGCTCTGGTCTTGTCCCCCCAATTCAGTGGTGCAAAAAGTCACATAATACAGAGAAGACTTCTCATTAAGAGGGGCTCAAGGGTCTCTCTCTTTAAGGAAAAACAATTTGCATTTGATTGGGAGTCCAGGAAAGACAACTCCAGGTTTTCCTAATTTGGTAAATAACTCCATAGACTCCAATGCACCCGGCTCCTCTCTTTGTTAACCATAGAGGCCTCGAGATTACCTGCCCCCTGGGAGCCCTGCACCTGCAGATGAATGTGGGGGTAGGGGGTCCTATCTTCTCCATGCAGCGCCCTGAACCTCCACCTTCTCACAGATTCCAACACCTTTGGCAGCATCCAATAGGGGAGTGCTTTAGTAAATTCTGGAATGTACCTAAAGACATTTCCTTATCTGGCTAAGATGCTATCAAGTTGGATCCATGGTCCTTTTAAGTACTTTTTATCTTTTTCTGTTTTATTCGTCCTTTTTAGTTATACATGACCATAGAGTCAATTTGATAAAATTATCCAAACGTAAAATATACCTATATACCTTATTCTCCTTATATATATATTCTCCTTATATATATTATAGATTTGTTGATCTATTGATGGAATCTTTCCTACACAAGGCATGTATGTGCTTTATTTATAGTCTGAAATAATAGATTGATATTTTAAACAATCTGCAGCTACATATTGAAAAATAACAGTCATCAGAAAATCATGTATGTGAAGCTAGATCATTTCATGTCTCTTTAGAACATGTAGATCTATAATAATTTCATCAATAATTGTGAGGATTAGGCCAAAAATACTGAACAAGTGGGTTCCAACCAGTTAAAGAAGGCTCTCTGTGGAGCTGGGCATGGTGGTATTTGCCTCTAATCTCAGCAGCTTGGAAGGCTGAGGAAGGAGGGTCATGAGTTCAGAGCCAGCCTCAGTGAAAAAAAAATCTACTAAGCACATCAGTGAGATCCTGTCTCTACATAAACAGGGATAGGGATGTGGCTCAGGGGTTGAATGCTCCCGAGTTCAATCTTCATCATCGTACCCCCCCCAAAAAAAAAGAAGACTGTCTGGGGAGTGAGTCTCAGGCTTTGGATTTATAACAGCTTTCATGGAGGTTCTAAAGTGTAGAACTAGTATAGAATAAGTGTTATGGGCCAAGTCTGGGTTGGATGTGCATGCATTTGAATCCAGGCTTTTATATATATCTATATATATTATAGATTTGATGTTGATCCATTGATGGAATATTTCCTACACAAGGCATGTATGTGCTTTATTTAAAGTCTGAAATAATACTTTGATATTTTAAACAATCTGCAGCTACGTTTTGAAAAATAACAGTCATCAGAAAATCATGTATGTGAAGCTAGATTATTTCATGTCTCTTTAGAACATGTAGATCTATAAGGCAAGATAGTAAGAGAAACAATAAAACTGAAACATTCATGAACTTGGGATGCCATTTAAAAATCTGAGGTGAATGTTGGTACACAATCTGACTTCCATAACAAGACCCCTACAGCACAAAAATTAAAAATCAAGAATAAATAAAGGGGATAGATTCAAACTAAAAAGCTTATCAGCAAAAGAAACAATAATGTGAAGAAAGAACCTACAGATTTTATACAAGTCACTTCAGTCAGAATGGCAATCATTAATAATACAGGCAACAATAAATGTTGGTGAGGTTGTGGGGGAAAAGGAACACTCACACATTGCTCATGAGATTGACTCCAAATTGGTGCAACCACCATGGAAAGCAGTATGGAGACGCCTTGAAAAACCAGAATGGAAACATCATTTGACCCAGCTATCCCTCTCTTTGGACTATACCCAAAGGACTTAAAAAACCGCATACTACAGGGAAACAGCTGCACCAATGTTTATAGCAGCACAATTCACAATAGTTAAACTATAGAAACAACCTATGTTTTCTTCAACAGATGAAAGGATAAATAAAATGTGATATATGTATATATATATATAATTCCCTCCACCAATGGAATATTACTTAGCTTTAAAGATGAATGAAACTATGCCATTTGGTGGTAAAAGGATAGAGTTGAAGAATATGCTAAGTGAAATAAACCCCACCCCCCCACACACACACACAAACACAAGGGCCAAATGTTCCCTCCAATAAGTGTATGCTAATTCACAATGGGGGTGGGGAAATAGTTATTTAAATTAAGTAGAGAGGATTGCAGGGAGGGGAGGGAATATGGGGATAGAAATGAGAGTAGAATGAAACAGATATTACACATAATACATAATATATATATAGATGCTAAAGCACTCAACAAGGGCAGGGGAGAGAATAGAAATTCAGTGGATTAGACAAAGTTGGATTGAAGAAAAGAAAAGAGAAATAGGAGTACAAATGACAGTAGAATGAATCAGACACAACTTTTCAATGTTTTTATATAAATAGACCACCAGGGAAGGTCCACACCATGTACACCTCAAGAATGGAATGCAAACTAAAATGAGTTTTACTCCATGTATAATATGTCAAAATTTGCTCTACTATCATGTATAACTAAAAAGAGTAAGAAATTTTAAAAATGACAAGGGAAAATGTGTATACCGAGAAGGTTTGTGAGTTTAAAAACTCTTCAATGAATGGTAACGTCATTAAGGTTAAATAAAAGTATAAAAGAGTACCTTGAGCCCATACAAAACAACAATGGTAAATAGAGTTGCCCAAGTCAGTCCACGCAACTAGCTATAATCACAAAATTTTTGGTTTACAACTCTTTTCTATTTGTTTTACAAAGCAGCACAAGAACAATACTTACAAGTTGAGCAGAGAGGAAACATTACACAGCAGTGTTATGAATACTATGAATAGTGCTGTGGGCAATCAAAGAAAGCATTCTCAATTTCCTCCCCCCTTGCAATAAAAAAATCATGCAGTTTAAAGATACACTACTTACTGATTAGATAACACATACATGTGTTTGTGACATTCAGTATGTGGGCAGCTGCTCAACTTCGCAGGTCAGATCCAACAGATAAGGAAGACACTCTCTTCACACAAGACAGTGTTGCCTTGAGTAATACTATGAAAGCAAGAGGGAAAGCAAAAGTAACAGACACAGGCAACTGTATTGCCAGACTAGGAAAACCCAACCACTGAACCTATGTACTGGGGAGTCCCAAAGAGCTTTTCAGGGTCCTGACTAGGAAGTGCTGGGCAGAGCATCCTCTCCACAGGTGAGAGTCTGAAGTCTTGTTCTACCTTGTATTGAAAGTGAGGCCGAATAATACAAGTTAGAACAAAGAAAACTTCATTCTAACATCTTGCATGACCTGGTGATCCCCTGAAGAACACCAAGTCCTCCCAAGAACAGGTCAGATCCTAGAGGAGGGAGTGATAGCCTTGAAATGAATAAATAAATTGGGATTCCAATGAGTGAGTCACCCAGCCAGATGCAATGAGAAATCAACATTCTTTATCTGTTTCATCAAGGACTTCAGACATCATTCAATGAAGAAAAGAGAAGATCTTTAGTATTTTCCTTAGACCTCTAGGACTGAATCTTCCCACCTGGCCTTATAAATAGTTTAAACTCTCATATGTAAAATGAAGCCAGTTTTCTGCATAAAATAATGTGGAGATAAGCATGAAACCTAGATATTTACCCTTTGGAATAAAGAATGGTGTGATATTATTCTCCTAGAACTTATCATTATATTTCAATATTTATTTTCCCAAATAAAGTTAAATGAAATGTTGGTGGGTGGTGTTTTGTTGACTCAAAAGGCTCACATATGAAGAGAATATTGTGTTTTTACTTTTTGAACAGGACTTGTAGATTAGAGACTAGATGTTTATTTCAATCAAAATTGTGTTTCTCTCTCTGTGGTGTCATGGGCTCTTGGAGCTATAAGATCTGAGGAGGGACATGGTTAGTTTATAGTAACTTATAATTACTGGGATGCAGAGGGCTCTGGGAGACCATGACACATGCTATCTATCGTATAATCCAATAAGTATAACAAACATTATATTGTAAATTATTAAGTAGAACCAAAGGGTCTACAAAATCAAAATATATAATCAAATAAAAAAATGTGGGGACATAAATGCTCCTATACTATGTCTTTTTCTTTTTACACTCATCATTTTACATGTTTCTAGTTACACTTTTCTACTGGGTATCCAAAACTAAAGAAGTGGTCCCAAATTGTGATTTTTTTTTTTCCTACACTAGAGGTGAGTATAGTCACCTCAGTGAGGTATGTCATAGAATTCATGAGGAACTGCATGGTTTCTTCAGTCCAAGAGTCAGGATGGGCCTACGGACCATGTGGATTCCCCAGGAAACATTAATACTATTTCCCCTTCAGCAACCCTCCTTTATTGCCTGAATACGCACATTGGCTCCTAGTCTCTTTGGTCTTTCTCCTCTCCCTGATTGGGAGCTTGTATACCTCTCCAGAGTTGTAGATCCCTTAGGGTGTACTGATACTGTTTAAGTTGAAATGTTAAACTCATAATTCAAACTAGGGATGTCTGGGCATTATTTTAGTATCCCTAGGTCCTTCCTAGAACTCTCTTAATTTTCCCATAATTACAAACAAGAGAGTATATAATTTACATACATAATATTCTCCAAATAATACTTGATTAAACATATGAAATAATTAATGGAGATGTTATAGTATTATTTACCCAATAGAATGTTTTACTATTGCATCGATCCATTAGCAAAGTGAATAGTGGTAGATGTGTGACCTAATATCATTAAATGCATGACAAGGTTAACATTAAGAAATTCACACTTTATTTAGTAAGAAATTGCATCTTTAATGAAATATAAGTAAAAATACTCTGTAAAACGCGTATGGTGGGCCATGCCGTGACCCTAGGGACGTGAGAAGCTTTGCAAGTGCATAGCCAGGCTCCATAACTTAGTGAGGCCCTATACAACTTAGTAAAGCCTATCTCTAAATAAAAAATAAAAAATCTGAGGATGTGGTTTACTGATTAAGTGCCCCTAAGATTAAGAGGCTCTTAAATATTTAAATTTTAAATTTCATATAAACTTAAGAGACTTCTGAAATAATCAACTCTGAGTGTTATTAGTATTTCTCCAGTTGTGAAAAATGAGACTCTTTAGTAATTGTTAATTTATACTAAAATTATTTCCTTTTAGGGATTCACAATTCTATACTTGTATTTCCTTATTTCTACAATATCAGCTAAAGATGTTAAGAAATTTTTCAGCAAATGTCAAAAGCAATTACCCATTTTCCACATTTAAATGATTTTTTCCACCTAGGTCCCAAATACTTCAAGGGATGGGCTATAGATAAGAAACTTACTACAATCTTTCTATTTGTCAAGGTGTTTTTGTAAATATTTTCCTGTTATCTAAGGTACACACTTTGGACAAATGCTACTCCATATTTGCTACAGATATGAGGTCAGAAATTTAAAAATGTTGGAAATTTGAATACAGTCTTGGACACATTCTTTGGGTTTCTATATGCTATAAATCCTCCAGTGTTTTAAAAATGTTTGCTCAATGGCCAAAAGCTTTGCAAAATTTTTTCCACACGTCCTCTCACTTGTATTAATTCTGAGGTGCTGAGTAGGGTGTGAACAACTGTTGGAGACTCTGACACCTATTTTACACTTGTATCATTTCTGTGCTATCATGTCTCTGGTGTGAAATAGTGTTGAACGACTGTGAAATAAGGGTTGATTCATCCTTAAAGACGCTGATGCAATGTTTTCACTTGTAAAGCTTCTCTCCAGTATAAAATCTATAATGTTTAGTAAGATATGATCTTCAATTTGAAAAGCTTTGCCATTCTTCACATTTATAAGACTTCTCTCTACTATGGGTTCTCTGGTGTTGATTAAGTATTGATTTTTGATTAAAAGCTTTGCCACATTCTCTACATTTGTAGGGCTTCTCTCCAGTGTGGATTCGCTGGTGCTGAGTAAGTGATGATTTTTGACTTAAACTCTTGCAACACAATTTACATTTGTAAGGCTTCTCTCCAGTATGAATCCTGTTGTGGCAACAGAGATGTGAGTTTGTATTAAAACTTTTGCCACACACTTTACATTTGTAGGGCTTCTCTGCAGTATGAATACTTTTGTGCCAATTACGCTGTGAGATGCTATTAAAAGCTTTGCCACATTCTTTACAGCTGTAGGGCTTCTCTCCAGTGTGAATTCGCTGGTGCTGAGTAAGTGATGATTTTTTATTAAAACTCTTGCCACACACTTTACATTTGTAGGGCTTCTCTCCAGTGTGAATTTGCTGGTGCTGAGTAAGTGATGATTTTTTATTAAAACTCTTGCCACACACGTTACATTTGTAGGGCTTCTCTCCACTATGAATTCTGTTGTGGCGATCAAGATTCGACTTTGTATTAAAACTTTTGCCACACACTTTACATTTGTAGGGCTTCTCTCCAGTATTATTTCTCTGGTGATTTTTAAGGCTTGGTTTTTGACTAAAAGTTTTGCAAAGTTGTTTACATATGTGGGGCATCTCTTCAGTGTGTGTCCACTGGTGACAAATAAGATTGGAGCTTTTATTAGAAGTTTTGTCACATTCTTTGCATTTGCATGGCATATCTCCTGTATGAACACTGTGATGTAGAGTAAAGTTTTTGAGTGTATGGCATTCTTCACATTTGTAGGTCTGCTCTGCAGAATAAATTTTTGGTGTTGAGTAAGAGTTGAAAATTTTTTAAAGCTTTGCCACACTTTTTGCATTTACAGGTCTTTTCTTCAGTATAAGTCCTCTGATGCTTAACAAGTTGTAACGTTTCACTAAAAGTTTTTCCACATTCTTTAAATTTATAGGGGTTATCACTGTCATAGTATCTACTGTGTTTAGAAGATGTTGAGCAAGCCGATGCTTTGATATTTTCTTTAAAAGTATAGGGCTCTCATTCTCTATAAATTCTCTTGTATTGAGCAAGCTCTGCACTGTGATTAAGAGCCCTTTCACATACCTTACACTTGAAAGTTTTGTCTTGACTACAAATATTTGGATGAGTAATAGTTTTTGAGCACTGAATCAAGACTTTCCCACATTTTTCATCTTGGTAAATTATTTTTACAAAATTACTAGGAGTTTCTCTATAATCATAATTTTTTTCACCAATGTAAATATCCTGGTAATTACTCAGGGTAGAGACATGGCTAATGGTGTTACTTATAGCATTATCTATATAGAGCACTTTCCAGAAATCTGTATCAGAACTGTCATTCAGCAATGGTGGGGAAGTAGAAACCTTTCTACAATTCTTAATATTGTCCATTTGTTTTGTTGCAGGAAAAAATGGACATTTTGTAAAGAAACTCTCAAAAGAATCACTTTTAGAAGTTTGTCTTAAATATTGTCTCTGTGCAAATGTTTGATGGGAAGTTTAACTCAGTGCTACATTTATAATTGGCTAAGTTAAAAACTTATGCATGGACCAGATATCTTTTCAAATTTTCCACATTTCCTTTCAGAGGAAATATAGTCATCAAAAATGGCTGTGGATATATTCTTAAATATATATATATATATATATATATATATATATATATATATATATATATATCTCCATCCTTAATACTAATAGGAATACATTAATTTTTCAGATATTAATTGTTTATGGTGTATTTTGGCTATAAAATTTTTATTGCAAATACAGACTACTAATTGGTTTTGTCCATTATAATACGATTTTTGAACTTTACTCTCACCTATATTTTTCCATTGTTTCCTTAGTTGTAAATAGTCAAGGTCACACTTTCCATATCTTCTATCTCTCTCTTTTATTCCCTGCTCTGGTAAAATTTCTCGAGGATGATGAGAAGTCATGGCTGAAACAAATAAAAAATAAATAAAAAACAATCATGTTTACTTACTATACCGGGCTGAGTATATTTGGGAAACATAGGAAACTACAGCAATTAAGTAACATCAGCAGGGGAGTGGATTATTAAATCCAAGTCCATCGTTATGGCAGAAATATATATGAATCAAAGAAAAATCTACACAGAAAAATACTTGAGAAATTTTCAAATCATCTTACTCTTCACAGTATCCAAGATGAGTACATTACTGTGAAGAGTAATACAGTAGAGGAAAATACATTGTGTTACACAAAGCCTTTCCTCCTTCACAATATATTTTAAAAATTACCAACTTTCTTCTGGTTCATTAAAAATATGAAACATGCAAATATTTGGGGACTGTTCAAAAAAGGGGTTCCTGCTTACCACCAGAAAAAAACACAGCTAAGTCAACTGTAAGAAAAGTTATGAATTAATCCAAGGGAATAGTAAATTATCATTTAAATGAAGTTTACTGAACTAAACCAACACACAAAAACAGAATAAAAATTAGTCTAGAATTGTTAATAGTAATAAGTAGAAAATGTGTGTTGAAAGAATTTTTTTAGAAAATGTCTGAAAGTGTCAAGGAGGACACAGCAACATAGGAGGTTGAGCCAGAAGGATCAAAATTTCAAGGCCAGCCAAAGTAAAATGAAAAAAAAAATGAAAAGTGGGAAATAATCCTTAAATTTTCTTTCTAGTACTAATGAAGACATCTCAGAAAATAGGAAAAATAAAACATCCAAGCCACTTAATTATCACCAAGTTGTAAAGACTCAAAGCAGGTATTAAACTAAGTTTTTAAACTCAGAATATTGAGAGCATCCAAGAGAAAAAGATGGGTCACCTAGAAATGTGTAACTATATAATTGTGAAATCCTTAGTTGAAACTTCACAACACAGAAAGGAATTCAGGGCTATTTTCAAAAAATGAAAGAATAAAATTATCAACCAAGACATTATATTCACAGCTACTATATTTCAAAAGAGAAGGAAAATAATGACTTTAAAGATATAAAAATGCACACATAACTCATCAACACTAGCTGTTCTCCGCAAGTTCGAAAGGTAATCCTTCATACTACAATGTAAATGTGCCCAGCAACACAAGTCATATGAAATTTTAAACATGTCTTGGCACAAACAATTCTATTGTACTGTAATGATGGTTCACAAAATATGTAATTTTGCAATAGAATTTGAAAGAAAAAAGCATAAAAACAAAAGTGTAAATAGGCATATATATCTGTAACAATAATATAATTTTGAAAGGACACATAAATATATTCAATATTTTAATACAGTAAAGTCAAGTTGAAACTCATACAAAGTATGTGAAGGAGAAAATTCAGTTTTAAGATTTTTTTGTTGCCAAATTCAAGATTACAAAATTCTGATCAAAACAAACCTTGGCTATCTGATTTAACTCTAAAAATTACAACTGTTGGTAGTCCGCAGGATACTCTAAATCTAAAAACACACACATACACAGAAAGCAAGAGAATATAAGAAGGACACATACAAAGGTGACCAAACACAATCTGGGCTATCTAAATTATTGTACACAAAACATAGTTTAAGACAGTTATAGGACATAGAAGATGTTTTAAGTTTAAAAATAACCTTTGAAAAGAGGCAAAATAGAGAAAAGGAACCTTTCCCTAGGTTCTGAATTAAGAGTAAATACATTCACAACAAACATCCTACTTTCCAAACACACAAAGAAAACATTGAGAGAGTTGAATGTAAACCAAGAATCACTGTCATAGTAAAAGACATCAATCCCCACTTACTGAAAAGGGAAATACAGTGAAGCAAAATAGTAATTGCAAAGCATAAGACTTTACAATAGTTTCAAAATATTTTCAGACTTATAGAATCGCTGTTCTGAATCACAAATGGGATATTATGCTGGATAGACCAATTTTATGTATTAAAAAAGGTTAATAAATATTTAAGTGATAGTTATTTTTTAACCAACATGGAATAAATATTTGAAGTCAAAAGTGGTAGGGATTTTCAAAAATCACTCAATATGCGTCAGTTGATTGAACACTCTTGGGCATGCTGTTGTTCAAGAATTGAAAGATAAAAATTAAGAGATGTTTATACTACTTAAAGTTAACCAGAAGCTCCAGGTAATATTCATCAAACTCACATTGTCAAAAAGTTTTTGTTTTTTGCAGAGAAATCTATCTTTTAAATTATATGAATATCCCCCCAAATACAAATAAGACTTTTTCCTGCTAAAAAAATATACTAAAAGTTACAGCACTCAATTGTAAATGCAGACTTGGAGTTAGGTAAATGGAGTTCTTAGTGTGGCAATAACCCTCACATCAATAGCAAATTAAAAACATTACACATCAGTGTTGTTACAATGTTATTCAACAGAGCCATCATGGGGGATGCAAACCAAATATCCCTTGAAAAGAATGGATGAGCCAATTTGAAATATAGAAACAATAAAACTTTGAAGTCAAGGAATTTATTCTAATTATACATTTTACAAAATGTATGTACACTAGGTTAACTGAAATGTCACAGAAAGAATACTGCAGAATTCTAGAACATGACATGTCTAAACTAAAGAAGCAGCTTTCTGAACAAAAGAGAATGGTTTTGTGATGGGGAGACAGAAATCAGCCTTTGCTTCCTAGGTATTGGTTTTTTGTTTTTTGGTTTTTTTTTTTTGAGATCCAAACTTTTTGGATATATATTGCATAACAATTTGAATTAATGTTACTGAACTGTATATTTAAAATTTTGGAGGCAGTAAATTTTATTTTGTAGTTTTGATTTTAATAATAATTACAAAATTTCATAAAAGAGAATTGCAACATTTCTCAAAAAGCTACATTTAAAATAATGTCTTTATTATTTATTAATGTCTTTATCCTATAAAAAAGAACAAACTAATCAATATACAAATGATGGCCATGCATGTAATCTCAGCTATTAGGAAGTCCGAGGCAGAAGAATTGCAAATTCAAGACATCCTCAATAACTTAGTGAGAACCTCTCTCCAAATATGAATGAAAAGGAGCTTGGGGTGTAGTTCAGCATTCGAGTATCACTGCCATCAATCCCATTACATTTACATATAGAAAACTTCAATTTCTAAGTACATGGGCAGAATGAAAAGCCAATCAACATAAAATACAAAAGTCATAGACAAAAGAGGCTTAATATTTATACAAGCCAAAGCATATATAATATGATTGGCAATACAAACAAGAGTCATGGATATTTTAATTTGTAAAGCAATTCACTGATATGAGGAAACCCCATCTATAACATGGAACCCTCTGTACACAATAAAAACATTGAAAAAATTAACCAACCAAATTGTAAATATCCACAGTTGTATTATTTTACGAATCTTCTTATTCAACTACAACTTACACCATCTCTCAGAAGAGCAATCTTTGTCCATCTTGACATTCATTCCATGGCAGATAATTTCCCAGAAAATCCATTACACATATTCAGAAAGAACTCTGATGAGGAAATTTTAGTGAAAAAAATGTACAAATAAGATTAGGGAAACTGACTTATGATAGTAATGTATTACAATGGGCTGACCTAGAGGTCTTGAGAAATGTGCAAAAATTTCCTACAAATAATGCAAGAAGGGTTAGAGTTGTAGACTAGTGGTAGAGTGCTTGCCTAGCAGGTGTGAAGCCCTGGGTTTGATCCTCAGCACCATATATGAATAAATGGAGAATTCATTAACAACTAAAAAATATTTTAAAAAGTTATGGAAGTGCTGTCAGATAATATTGACACTCAAGGCAAGGGGAGTGTTTTGTTGTTAATTTGAATGTTCCAATACATTACTGGAGGAAAAGCAGGAGACTAGGTAATTTTAAAGCACAAAACACAGGACAGGTTTTTCTATGATAACAAGAGAAAGAAATCAAGGCTTCTCAAAAATCTTTTCTGTTGGGTAACTTCTCAATCAACCTTAATGAATTTAGGCTTCCTCCTCTACCTCAACTATGTCCTCTGCTATATGTGGGCCACAGGATTTGACATCACTGCATTCCTCTAAGGAAACCATATGTCAAGTGAAGGATACATATCATGCCACCAAAGGAAAACATTAAGGATGAAAAGAAACATCATTAACATTTTTTGTCAGCACCAAGAACTACCCAATCTTCTTTATTGATAGCATAAATGTGAAACTCATTCTTGTGGAGAAGTTCCCAAAATATATACTTCAAGGGAAGAAAATCAAATAATGATAATTAGGTATTTTGAACGAAAGTTATGCTCACCCACAAAGAGCAGGTTGCTGTAGGTCTCCAACATCACTTCTCTATATAAATTCTGCTGAGCAGGATCCAGGCATTCCCATTCCTCCTCAGAGAAATCAATCTCCACATCCCTGAATGTCAATGGCTCCTAAAATAAAAATTGGTAGATCAATAGCACATGGACCAAACCATTATTTAGTTTTTAGTTTGAATTAAGAGTTAGTAGAACTGACTGTCATGTAGGAGAGTGACTATAATTATGTAAAATTATACTTTCCATTATCGTTCCATTATCTAATTCAAAGGAAAATACATACGTCCAAAACAGTGTGTGTGTGTGTATGCATGTGTGTGTGTGTGTATTCCATATCAGAGTGAAGTGAATGGTATATACCATAATCCAAGCAATGAATGAAGCCCAACTCCTAACTTTTCTGCTATCAGTGAATGTGAAATTTGGTGGACATTACAGATGCAAATCAGACTTTTCAAAGATATTCTCATAAAGACATTGTGCCCAAGGGAGACAAAAAGAGTGGTAAAAAAGCTTTTGAAAACAGTCTGGTTCCTATTCTCTCTGCTTTATATCCATGAGATAGATTGAGCTCCCAAAACAATTAGTTTCAAGTATCATCCATGACACATTCCCAATGTGTAAAATATTCATATAATATTAACGTTTGGAGACATGTAAAGTGACACTTCCACCTCGTGAAAAGACAAACTTGAAATGTTTCAATTTCTATAAGCAGTTCAATGAGTGAATAAGATTGGAACAATAGAGGCCCAGACAACAGCACATGTGTGTTCAAAAGACTGAGGCAAAGAAATGGTTAATAAAAGAAAAAATACATTTTGATATAATTGTAATGAAAAAATAATAGTAACAATAAGTTACTTAAGACTCATGCAACCAAGTAAATATAACCATGAAAACGATGGTTTTGAGAAATACATAATAAAATTATTAGTCATAAGAGGCACAGGACTGTCAACATCTGTGTGTGCAAAAGGAAGATGAGATCAGTAAGACACACCAGAAGTGTCCACACGGGTTTTCTGCAAGTGGATGGATCCTAATTACTTAAACATAGCTACTTTATTGGAACAATTACCTTGACACCAGAGCATAATCACCCCATCTACACAAATAACTAATTAAAAATCTTCAATAGCAAAATGTTTAAATAACTGAGCAAATTGGAATTGTATGGTATCAAGATTTTATGAAAGAACAACAACAAGAAGACAAATCAGGTTAGTAGATGATTAGACTCACGGTTCACAAAACACAAAAAATAAAAATCCTGACATGTTAGAATAAATATATTTTCCAAACTGTGGAGCACCCTCACTGTAACACTGTAGCCTTCTGTGGCTCATTCCTAAGAAGTGAGTGAGGTAATTCTGGACAGCTAAGAAAATAAAGTTCACACACCTCAGATACCTTTGGCAAAGAAAGGAAATGCTTAGTCTTCCAGAGTCACAATTCTCACCAGTTAACAGACACATAGCTGCAGTCAGTTATAAGTCACTTATAAGTCTGATGTCACTTATAAGTCCCAGAATGTCATCTACACTGCTGATCAACTTTCTGTAAGTTGGTGGACCCTACAACTACCAAACACAGAAAGGAGCATTCAATATTAAGTGTTAGTTATCTACAACTCTAATAAATGATTAAACACAACCATGATAAAATCCTAACAAGTTTTTGCATAAATATTGAAAAATTGGCTTCTAAAGGCTATATGGAGTAGGCAGGCATATAGAGTGGTCAAAAATTTTGTAGAATAAGTTTACAGGGCTGAAATATTGGATGCTGAGGTGTACTATGAACTTAAAGTAACCCAAAAGGTGAGATATGTGGCAAGGAGTATACAAACAGATTAGTGGAATAGAACAAAACTTAGAAAGAAACTCAAAAAAATACAAGAAATGGAAGGACTTCACTGGAGATGATATAATATTTTTAATTAATTATGAGTAACTTGGCATCTGTATGCAAAGAAATGAATTTGACATAGCCATTAAGAAGTCAAACAACAACAAGTGCTGGCGAGGATGTGGGGAAAGGGTACACTTGTACATTGTTGGTGGGACTGCAAATTGGTGCAACCAATTTGGAAAGCAGTATGGAGATTTCTTGGAAAGCTGGGAATGGAGCCACCATTTGATCCAGCTATTCCCCTTCTGGGTCTATTCCCTAAAGACCTAAAAACAGCATGCTACAGGGACACGGCTACATCGATGTTCATAGCAGCACAATTCACAATAGCAAGACTGTGGAAGCAACCTAGATGCCCTTCAATAGACGAATGGATTAAAAAAATGTGGCATTTATACACAATGGAGTATTACTCTGCATTAAAAAATGACAAAATTATAGAATTTGGAGGGAAATGGATGGCATTAGAGCAGATTATGCTAAGTGAAGCTAGCCAATCCCTAAAAAACAAATGCCAAATGGCCTCTTTGATATAAGGAGAGTAACTAAGAACAGAGTAGGGAAGAAGAGCATGAGAAGATGACTAACATTAAACAGGGATGAGAGGTGGGAGGGACAGGAGAGAGAAGGGAAATTGCTTGGAAATGAAGGAGACCCTCAGGGTTATACAAAATTATATACAAGAGAAAGTGAGGGGAAAGGGAAAAATAATACAAGGGGGAGAAATGAATTACGGTAGAAGGGGTAGAGAGAGGGGAGGGGAGGGGAGGGGAGGGGAGGGGAGGGGAGGGGGGATAGTAGAGGATAGGAAAGGCAGCAGAATACAACAGACACTCGTATGGCAATACGTAAATCAATGGAAGTGTAACTGATGTGACTCTGCAATCTGTATACGGGGTAAAAATGGGAGTTCATAACCCACTTGAATCAAAGTGTGAAATATGATATATCAAGAACTATGTAATGTTTTGAACAACCAATAAAAAAATTTAAAAAAATATGAAATCATTCATCTGAAATAAAATGTTAAATTTGTAGCTTGTGTCAGACAACATAGCAGAAATTCTATATGGCTTTGTCCTTGACATGAACATTCAAAGCCAGAAGCAGCATCTATAAATGAGAAACTTAATGAATTTTTATTATGTTGAAAACTATTCTGTATTTTGAAGAATGCTATACACTGAATGAGAAGAAACTAGATGAAGTATTTGTCAAATATATATATATATATGGCACTGGGTTTGATCTTCAGCACCACATATAAACTAATAACAAATAAAGGTCCACTGATAACTAAATAATATTTTAAAAAATACTGAGAAAGAAAACAATGAGTTTCAAAATGGCACTATCACATATAATGATATTAGAAACTCATAAGGAGCAATAGTAAGAATAATATAATTAGAAACTATAATATATACAGATCCATGGAGATGAGATTTGTGTATCTATCTACATCTGTTTTTCTATAGACTTCTGTATATGTACATACTTAGATTTGTAATTATTGATATATAAAATACAGAATTACATACTTTAAGCATATATCTTTAAAAACCTTTATTATAATTCATTCATTAATGACTCATTGTATATAATTTATGCATAAATACAGAATAACTTGTAAGGTTTTCACTTAGAGATATTTACACAATAATATTTTATGGAGTTATGGTTGTAGTTAAGTGGTGCAGAATTTGTACAGCAGGTGCAAGACCTTGGGTTTGATTACAGCAGCACAAAAACAAATGCAATAGTTTCCACTAAGGCCATTATAACATAGTGACATTTGACAGATATTTCAGTCATTTTCTTGGAAAACCACAGAATTTAGTGGGTTTCTGTGTCTCCTATATGTAGTAGAAATTTCAATGTCTGAAAACTTCTACTTGAAATATTTTTACCAATCCCCATTAATTTCTAATGTCATTAAGTTAAAACAATCAGTCATGATCCTCATGTACCTTAAGCATAATTTTTATTTAAACTTTCATTTTTTACTTTTCTTTGTTTCTACTTAGTGCCCAGCATAATTTTTATTTAAACTTTCATTTTTTACTTTTCTTTGTTTCTACTTAGTGCCCAGCCTTTTTTACTTTGGAATTCATAAAGTCCCCAAATTATTCCTCCTGTTCAAACACCATGGTTCCAAGAACTGTAGCTGAAATATACAAACTGCCCCCTTAGGGAATCTAGACTGATTGTACTGATACATGGGCTCATCCAGGGCAGGACTTTCTTAAAAGTCAAAGCCATAAGGAACAAATTGTTATGCCTTTTATCTTTCTAAGGTTGTTGTCTAGTGAACAAACCAGTATTAAAATTTACACAAATCTAACAATGTAAGAAAACAGATTTCAAAATGACAAGGGATGCAAAAATTAAAAATAATTCTTTGGGAGAATGTAAATAGGTGTTAGAAGGAACTGATTTTTTATGTATAAAAATATCAGAAACTAAACACTGGTAATCATTTTACAACATTGTGACTACTGTATAAGCTATGGGATTGTAACCTTAAAAATTGTAAATTAGATTTTAATTATATTTTGCCAGAAGAAAAAAGTTTTTGTAAGAGGAAAAAGAAAAATGTGAAAACCATAGCAAAAATAATAATTATAAAATAATAAAAGATTTCAAAAGGCAAACAAAAATGCAAGTGATATTTGCCCAATAAATAACACTATTTCCATAATGAGAAACATTTATTTGAATATGCTACTGCCTGTATTTAATGATCAACAGTGGATTGTTTTCTTATACCTGACATATCTGTATCAGAAAAGCATGTCCGAGTAGCCATGAATATTAGCTATCTGTAATTTTAATTAATAGTTTATTTAGATAGAGCCACATTTTTTCCCAGCATCCCAATTCACCATAGCCAAATTGTGGAAGCACTTCCCATTATGGACGCAGTTCCCAATAGATGAATTGAGTAATAAAATGTGATACACACAATGGAGTTTTTAGTCAGCTATAAATAATATTATTGACAAATGTCACAATTTAAATGGACAGAAATTGACAACATCATTCTATGTGAAATAAATCAGACTGATCAAGGGTCAAATGTTTTCTTTCACATGCAGCAGCTACAGCAAAACAAAGGGAAAGGAGAGTTGGATATCATAAAGATATAGGAAAGATTAGTGGAGTATGAGGAGATTGGGTGGGAGTGACAGGAAAGGAGAATATTAAATGTAATACACACATACCACTGTGAATTCCACATTCCTGTATATGTAGAAAGCATCAACCATAAATGAATAAATAGATTAATAAAATAGATGAAGGAGAATATTGGGGGGAAATAATGAAGGGAAAAATAAGGTAATGAGAATTGAAAGGGATTAAATTAATTTAACAAAAGAGGTGAAAGCCTTGTACAATGAAAAGTACACCATGCTAAAGAAAAAGAATTAAAGAAGACCTAGAAGATAGAAAGTTCTACCTTGTTCTTAAATAGGTAGAAGTAATATTGTCAAAATGACCATGCTACCAAAAGCACTATACAGATTTAATGCAATTCCAATCAAAATCCCAAGAGATTCCTCATGGAAATAGAAAAATAAATAAAAATTAATCCTGGAAAAACAGAGAGACCCAGAAGAGGCAAAGCAATTCTTAGAAGAGGAAGGCAGGTGGCATCACTATACCAGACCTTAAACTATACTTCAGAGGAATAGTAACAAAACAGTGTGGTACTGGCACCAAAATAGACAAGTAAACCAATGGTATAGAATAGAGAACACAGAGAATAACCCACATAAATACAGACATATCATACTAGACAAAGGTACCCAAAACATATTGGAGGAAAAATAGCCTTTTCAACAAATGGTACTAGGGAAAGTGCAAATCCATATGCAGCAAAATGAATTTAAGACCCTCTCTTTCATCATGCACAGAACTCAAATGAAAGTGGATCAAGGACCTAGGAATTAAACCAGAGACCCTACACCTAAGAGAAGAAAATATAGGTCCAAATATTCATCATGCTGGATTAGGCCCCAACACCCTTAATAAGACTATTATACCATAAGAATTAAAACCAGGAATCAATAAGTGGACAGATCAAAACTAAATAGCTTCTCAGCAAAAGATACAAGCAGTGAGGTGAAGAGACATCCTACATACTGCGAGCAAATTCTTACCACTCACATGTCAGATACAGCCCTCATCTTTAGGGTACATGAAGAACTCAATCTTGACACCAAAACAAAACAACAACAACAACAAACACACACACACACACACACACACACACACACACAACCATATACCCAATGGATAAATGGACCAAGGAACTCAACAAGCATTTCTCAGAATATGATATACAATTGAGCAACAAATATATATGAAAAGTTTTACACAGCAATTAGAGAAATGCAAATCAAAGCTAAGACTTCATCTCCAGCCAGAATTGCAGCTTTTATGCATACAAACAATAAGTGTCGGCAAGGATGTGGGGGAATAGGCACATTGATACATTGCTGGTGGGGATGCAAATTGGTGCAGGCAATATGCAAAGCAGTATGGAGAGTCCTTGGAAATCTGGGAGTGGAACCACCATTTGACCCAGCTATCCCACTCCTCAGTCTATACCCAAAGGGCTTAAAAACAGCATACTACAGGGACACAGCCACATCAATGTTTATAGCAGCACAATTCACAATAGCTAAACTGTGGAGTCAACCTAGATGCCCTTCAGTGGATGAATGGATAAAAAAATGTGGCATATATACACAATGGAATATTACTCAGCACTAAAAAAGAATAAAAACATTGCATTTGACAGTAAAGGAATGGAGTTGGAGAATATTATGTTAAGTGAAGTTAGCCAATCCCAAAAAACAAATGCTAAGTATTTTCTCTGATATATGTGGGGTGACTCAGAGTGGGGTAAGGAGAGAGAACATGAGAGGATTAGATTAATTCTAGATAGGGAAGATGGTGAAAGGAAAATGGATGGGGAAGGGGATTAGCAAGGATGATGAAATATTATCAACATCATTATTCAAAACACATGTATGAAAATTTGAATTTGATGCCAACATACCTTATATACAAACAGATATGAAAATTGTGTTATATAAGAGTTGTAATGGAGAAAGAAATAAGTACATGTATAATGGCATGAATTAGCATGAACATACTTTTTTATACAGAGATATGAAAAATTATGCTCTGTGTGCAATACGGATTATAATGCATTCCACTGTTGTCATGTAATTAAAAAATAAATATTTTTTTTTTTAAAGAAAGTTATTGGAACCCGTTGGAGACACTATAAGCCTACAGGGTAAAAATTGTAAAACCTTGAAAACACAGAGATGGAAGAGAAGATTCATGAACAACATGAAAAACCAAGAAGAATGTGCTCCAAACAAAGATGCTACATTATTAGAATCCATGGTCAGAACATCAGGACAAAAAACAGAGAAGGAGTGGAGGAAGTGCATAATTTTCTGTGAATTAAAGGATGATATAAGAGCAAATACAGGCAGCAGAGGATCATTTTGATAAAGAGCTACATAAGCAAATACAGAAAGCAAAAGATTCCTTCAATAAGGAGATAGAAATTCTGAATAAACAAACAGATATCCTTGAAATGAAAGAAATAGTAAATCAAATTAAGAACTTAATAGGCAGCATCTCCAACAGAATATATCACTTGGAAGACAGAACCTCCGACATTGAAGGCAAAATATATAATCTTGAAAAAATGAAGTTGACCCCAGTGAAGATGGTAAGAAACCAGGAGCAGAAGATTCAAGAATAATGAGATAACATAAAAAGACCAAATTTAACAACTATTGGGATAGAGGAAGGCACAGACATCTAAACTACAAAAATGGAGAATCTGTTCAATGAAATAATATCAGAAACATTTCTAAACATGTAGAGTGAATTGGAAAATCAAATACAAGCAGCATACAGGACACCAAATGAACAAAATCACAACAGATAAACACCAACGCACATCATAATGAAAACACCTAGCATGCAGGAGAAGCAGAGTATTTTAAAAGCCACAAGAAAAAGGAATCAGATTATATATGGGAGAAACAAATTGGAATCTCTGATTTCTCAACCAAGACCCTGAAAGCTACAAGAAGATCCTGCAACAACATATACCAAGCTCTGAAAGAAACAGATGCCAACAAAGAATCATACCCAGAAAAATTAAATTTTGATTAGCAATTGAATTTTGATATAGATGTTATTTTTCTGACAAAATAAAAACCTTCCAAGATACACAAAACTTGAAAGAATTTACAACTAGAAGGCCTGCACTACAGCACATCCTTGGCAAAACATTCCATGAGGAGGAAATGAAAAACAATGAAAATTAGAAAATGGAAGTATCCCTCTAAATGAAAAACCTATCAAAGACCAAGTTATATACCAAAAATAAACAAAAATAACTGGGAATACAAATCATGTCTCAATAATAACCCTGAATGTTAATTTCTAAAACTCAGCAATCAAAAGACTGACAGATTGGATTTAAAAAGAAGACCCAATAATATGCTGCCTCCAAGAGACTCATCTCATAGGAAGACACCAACAGACTGAAAGTGACAGGTTGGAAAAAATATATGTCACTTGGGCTGGGGCTGGAGCTCAGCGGTAGAGTGCTCACCTAGCATGTTTGAGGCCCTAGGTTCGATCCTCAGCACCACATAAAAATAAATAGATAAAATAAGGATGGAAACCCCTGCTTGCTTTCACAGTCCATGTGAGTGGTATGTTTTTTATTACTTATTTTTTATAGATGGACACAATATCTTTATTTTATCAAATAATGTGGACTTCAAGTGAAAGTTAATCAGAAGGCATAGAGGAGGACCTTTCATACTGCTTAAGGGAACCGTACACCAACAAGACAGAACAATTATAAATATTTATGCCCCAAACAATGGAGCATCTATGTTCAAACAGAATCCTCTCAAGTTCAAGGTCCAAGTAGACTACAAGACAATAATTCTGGGTGACTTTAACACACCTCTTTTACCACTGGATAGATCTTCCAAACAAAAGCCAAACAGAAATTATAGAACTCAATAATACAATCAATAACTTAGATTTGACTGACATACATAGACTATTTCATCTTTCAACAGGTGAAGACACTTTCTTCTCAGCAGCAAATGGATATTTCTCTAAAATAGACCATATATTATGCCACAAAGCAACTCTAAGCAAATACAGAAAAGTAAGGATACTACCCTGCATTCTATAAGATCATAATGGATTGAAATTTCAAATCAATGATAAAAATAGAAGATTCTCCAACACCTGAAGACTAAATTATATGCTAGTGAATGAAAAATGGGTTGCAGAAAACATCAAAGTGGAGATTTAAAAATCTTAGAGGTGAATGAGATTACAGATACAACATATCAAAGTCTCTGGGACACTATGATGGCATTACTAAGAGGAAAGTTCATTGCATGGAGTTCATTCCTTAAAAAAAAAGAAAAAGTCAAATGACCTAAAATTGCATCTCAAATCCCTAGAGAAAAAAATGAATCAATACCAAAAGCAGTAAAGAACAGAAAATAATTAAAATCAGAACTGAAATCAATGAAATTGAAACCAAAGAAGCATTTAAAAATTGACAAAATGACTGTGAATGGAACCACCATTTGACCGAGGTATCCCACTCCCCAGTCTATACCCAAAGGACTTAAAAACAGCATACTACAAGGACATAGCCACAATGATTTTAGCAGAACAATTCACAATAGCCAAACTGTGGAGCCAACCTAGATGCCCTTCAATAGATGAATGGATAAAGAAAATGTGGCATTTGTACACAATGAAATATTACTCAGGAGTAAAAGAGAGTAAAATCATGGCATTTGCAGGTAAATGGATGGCAATGGAGAAAATAATGCTAAGTGAAGTTATCCAATCCCCCCAACAAATGCCTAATGTTTTCTTTGATATATGGAGGCTGACTATAGTGGGGAAGGGAGGGGGAGCATGGGAGGAATAGATGAATTCTATTCAGGGCAGAGAGGTGGGAAGGGAAGGGCCAGGGGATTAGCAAGGGTAGTGGAATGTGATGGACACCATTATCCAAAGTACATGTATGAAGAAATGAATTGGTGTCAACATACTTTATATACAGAGAAGAAAAATTGCGCTGTACATGTGTAGTAAGAATTTTGATACATTCTGCTGCCAGATATTTTTTAAATTAATTAATTTTTTAAAAAATTTTCAAAATGAAAAGTTGGCCCTTTGAAAAAATAAATACATTTGATAAACCCTTATCCATGCTAATGTAGAGAAAGAAAAAAAATCTCCAATTACTAAAATCCATGACAAAAAAGGAATATCAACATGAACACTAGAGAAATAAACATAATTTGAAATTATTTTGAAAATTTGAACTCTAGTAAAACAGAAAATATTGAAGACATCAACAAATGTCTAGAATCATATAGTTTATCCAAACTGAGTGAGGATGATATATACAAGTTAAACAGATCATTTTCAAGCAATGAATTAGAAGACACCTTCAAAAGCCTACCAACCAAAAAAAAAAAAAAAAGCCCAGGACTTAATGGATACATGACTTTCAAAAAAAAACTAACACCAACAATCCTCAAATTATTCCATGTAATTGAAAAAGAGGGAACACTTCCAAACTCACTCTATGAGGCCAATATCACCTTTATTCTAAAATCAAAGACACATCAAGAAAGAAAACTTCAGACCAACCTCTCTAAAAAACAGATGCAAAAATTCTCAATGAAATTCTGGCAAATAAAATACAAAAACATATCAAAAAGATGGTGCATCATGATCAAGTGGAATTCACCCCAGGGATGCAAGTTTGGTTAAACATACAGAAATCAATAAATGTAATTCATCGCATCAGTAGATTTAAACATAAGAATCATATGATCATCTCAATAAATGCAGAAAAAGCATTTGACAAAATACAGCACCTCTTCATGTTCAAAACACTAGAAAAACTAGGGATAGCAGGAACTTACCTCAACATTGTAAAGGCTGTCTACACTAAGTCCCAGGCCAATATCATTCTAAACGGAGAACAACTGAAGGCATTCCCTCTAAAATCTGGAACAATACAGGGATGCCCTCTCTCACCATTTCTATTCAACATAGTTCTTGAAACACTGGCCAGAGCAATTAGACAGAGGAAAGAAATTAAAGGAATAAGTATAGGAAAAGAAGAAATTAAATTAGCACTATTTGCTGATGATATAATTCTGTACCTAGAAGACCTAAAAAACTCAACTAGAAAACTTTTATAACAAGAATTCAGCATCGTAGCAGGATATAAAATCAACACCCATAAATCAAAGGCATTTATGTATATCAGTGACGAATACTCTGAGGGAGAAATAAGGAAAACTACTCCATTCACAATATCCTAAAAAAAAAATAAGATACTTGGGAATCAACAAAAGAGGTGAAAATCTATACAATGAAAGCTATAGAACACTAAAGAGAAATCAAAGACCTTAGAAGATGGAAAGATTCAACTTGATCTTGAATAGGCAGAACTAATATTATCAAAATGACCATATTACCTAAGCACTATACAGATTTAATGCAATACTGATCAAAATCCCAATGGCATTCCTCATGGAAATAGAAAAAGCAATCATGAAATTCATCTGGAAAAATAAAGACCCAGAATTGCTAAAGCAATTCTAAGCAGGAAGAGTGAAGGAGGAGGTTTCATTATACCAGACCTTAAACTATACTACAGAGCAATAGTAACAAAAATAGCATGGTATTGGCACCAAAACAGGCCGGTAGACCAATGGCACAGAACAGAAGACACAGAGACCAACCCACAAAATTACAACCACCTTATACTCGAAAAAGGGGCCAAAAATTGCACTGGAGAAAGGATAGCATCTTCAACAAATGGTGCTGGGAAAACTGGAAATCCATATGCAACAAAATGAAATTGAACAGCTCTCTCTAACCATGTACAAGACTCAACTCAAAGTAGATCAAGGACCTAGGAATCAAACCAGAGCCTCTGCATATAACAGAAGCAAAAGTAGGCCCTAATTTTCATCATGTGGGATTAGGACACAACTTCCTTAATAAGACTCCTATAGCACAAGAATTAAAACCAAGAATCAATAAATGGGATGGATTCAAACTAAAAAGCCTTTTATTAAAAAAAAAAAAAACAATAGAATAGCCTACTTCCTGGGAGCAAATCTTTACCCCTCACACATGAGATAGAGCACTAATCTCTAGGGTATATAAAGAACTCAAAAATCTTAACACCAAAAAAAAAAAAAAAACAAATACACAAATATGTGAAAAAATGCTCATCATCTCTAGAAATTAGAGAAATGTAAATCAAAACCACTGTAAGATATCATCCCACTCCAGTCAGAATGGCAGCTATAAGGAAGACAAACAACAGCAAGTGGTGGCTAGGATGTGGGGGAAAAAGGCACACTCATACATTGCTGGTGGGACTGCAAATTGGTGCAGCCATATGGAAAGCAGTATGGAGATTCCTTGCAAATCTGGAAATGGAACCACCATTTGACCCAGCTATTCCTCTCCTCGGAATTTACCCAAAGGAAAGCAGCACACTACAGGGACACATCCACATCAATGTTTATAGCAGCACAATTCACAATAGCTAAACTGTGGACCCTACCTAGATGCCCTTCAGTGGATGAATGGACAAAAAAAATGTGGAATGTATACACAATGAAATATTACTCCAAACTAAAAGAGAATAAAATCATGGCATTTGCGAGTAGATGGATGGAGTTGGAAAATATGTTAAGTGAAGTTAGCCAATACCCAAAAAACAAATGCCAAATATTTTCTCTGATATATGGGGTGACTCTCAGTGGGGTAGTGAAGAAGATCATGGGAGGATTAGATTAATACTAGATAGGGAAAAAGGGTAGGAGGAAAATGGATGGGGAAGGGGATTAGTAAGGATATTGGAATGTGATGGTTATCATTATACAATGATATAATCGACATGAATATTAAAAAGACATGTAGGAAGGCTTGAATTGGGTGTCAAAATACCTTATATACAAAGAGAGATGAAAAATTTTGGTATTTATGTGTAGTAAGAATTATAAGGCAGAAAGAAATGAGTACATGTATAATGGCATAAATTGACGTGAATATACTTTATATACAGAGATATGAAAAATTGTGCTCTATGTGTGTAATAAGGATTATAATGCATTCAACTGTTATCATGTATTTAAACAATAAAAACAATATATATAAAATTAATTCATGACCTAAAAAACATCCTAAGAAAAGAAAAAGAAAGAAATTGTGAGATAGGATGCATGTGGTGCTACACAACTGATATATCCAGTGGGCTAGAGGCTGAGGCAGGGGATCACAATTGTGAAGCTGACACCAGCAACTGAGTGAAACCCTGCCTAAACTTTAAAAAAAGTAGGCAAAAGTAATTTTAACTTTTAAAAAAAAATTAAAAAAATATTTTTAAGTAAAATTTAAAAACTGCTGGGTATATAGTTCAATAATAGGATACCCTGGAAATTCCATCCAGAAATAACCATTTCTGGCAATCAGCCACATTTTGTTTGCCATACTGCATACAGTTTGATCGATACTATGAAACACCATCTCAGTTTTATATCAATGTCACATTTCACATATAATCATACTTAAAAACTACATACGCAGAATTTGAAAAAATACAAATACAGATCAGCATATAAGAGACTGAATGATAAAATTCTTCATTATAAAGAGGACTGCTCCCCTCAGGTTCATCTATGATAAAAACCCATCAAAATTTTACCATGGTTTCTTTGTAATTGAAGAAGGGACCAAAGCAAACAGTTTGAAAATTCTCCTATTTATATTGATATGAAATTAGCCAAGAATTCTGAAGTATAAGAGCAAAAGCAGGAGCAATTATTACCAGGCACTAATGCATATTATAAAATTATCATATTGCAGAAATTTGAGGACCAAAAAATTTGCACAGTGCAGAAATTTCATAGATGACTCCGCATATATGTAAATGTCATTTTTATGATTAAATGCAATGAAAAGGCCATGATAAATGCAACCATCACCAGCAGAGGATTTGATGTGAATGAACTAGACAACCCAGCATGAAGGGAGGTGTGGGAACTGGAGGCGCAGAACACTGGTAGGGCTTGAGTGCAGGGCGCGCATGGTACTGGATTATACTCCAGCAACCCAAAGAAGCACATATTGAGTAGGATTATGTTTTATAATTATACCAGAATAGGAGGCTCCTGGATTTTTTCCACACATGCATACAATAAACAAACACCTACTTCTCTCTTGAGTTCCTCTTAAATAAAGTTATACGTGGATTGAGATACCTACGCATTGGACCACTGAGAAAATATCTACCATCCGAAGAGCAGTCAAAGTTGAGGGAAACTTGGGCATTAGTCCTGCCTTGAACAATGTGCTACACAATGGGGACAGAATACCCACATCCAGTGTCACCCAGAGTAGATGAAGACTGATTTAGGTCACAAATGGAGCACATTGGACACTATATGACTTGTAGCTGGAAACACAATTTGGTGTTCATAGAAGAGCAAACTGGATATACACAAGTATCAGGATGAGAGAAAAGGGTTGGTTTTCTATGGCTGTGATGGGTCATGAGCCTTATCCCATGGGATCAGGGCAGAAAGGGAGTGAGAGCAAGGGTCCCAGTTTATCCCTAGAAGGGATTTGCCAGCATAATCTGCAAACTGTGGCTGCTAACAGTTGAGCTCCTCCCTAGCCAGTCCCTAAGGGTAGACAGGACAAATGCAGTCCACCCTGACAGCCCTGCATGAGCCCTCTCCCCCCTACCTCGGTAATAACTCCAGGCCTGACCAGTTCTTTCTAGAAGGAGTAAGTCCAGGCACTCAGAGTCCCAACATTTTTCCCCATTCCATGGACTCCATCCTAACCCACCAAGCTTTGGGAGCAATGGCAACTGAGCATGTGCAAATCTCCCTGGATCACAAAGAAGGGGCTTCACATTGGGTGCAACACTTACATGGACTACGATTCCCCCCACCCCAGGAGTGAAGAAAAAGGATTAAAACCACAGCTCCCTGTTTCTTTCTAGAATAGGCTCACACCACCTTCTTGCAGTGAGCACAGGCAACCTCGGTTCTAACCAACTGCATCAAGAATTCAGTCCCCAGCCAACTAGGAGAGTTTCTGCAGCCTGAGCACAGCTGTGGGAAAGGCTCCATATCAAACAGGTGAAGGAACCAGTCCTCCAATTACATGGATATGGAGAAAGACCCGCTCACACGGGGATAGAATATAAGCTTAGTGCAGCTTATATTAAATAGCATGGAGTTCATTAAAAGCTAACAGAGTAACAACCACTCTGGACGCATTTCCAAAAGAACTTGTACCAGTGTGTTAATAAATGGCTGCATGCCCATTGCTGTTCCAGGATTCACAGGACCCAGGATGAGGGAACATCTGAAGTGGCTTCTGGATAAGGAGACTCCTCCCAGCCACAGAGCCATCACCTACTACCCTGAAAAACTACTCCCCCAAAATGCACCTGCTCATAGGTCAACAGGTGGCTGATATGTACCAGACACTCAAGAGACCTCAGATGTGCCAGGTGTGGGATCCTCATGTCAAGCAGAGCCAAAACAGGACCAGGAAAATATCACAGAGGGCATGAGACCCCTGGGACATGCAGTCCACAGGAAGGACTCTCAGCCCAAAGACATTCTGACAAGGTGTCTGGCCTTGGTGAGGTCGCGAGAATACATATGCACGCGAGTGTGTGCGCACGCGCTCACACATACACACACACAAACACACATTTTTTCAAATGTCAATTGGTTTTTGGTGTACTTTTCTCTCATGTGAAATGCTCATAAACAGAAAACAAAACCTTTGCTTCTTATTTTATTACAATGGGGAGGAAAAACTGTCACTGGAAATGGGGACAGGGGACTGGAATTTGAGGAATTCATTGATACATGTGTACAGCTTTCGTCTGGGAGACAGGGTTGTGGATCTGACATTTTGCTTCCCTTACATTTAGAACATTCAGGGGGACCCAGGCAGGAGGGCCACACCTGCAATCCCAGCCACTCAGGAGGCTGAGGTATAAGTTCAAGGTCAGACATAGCATCTCAGCATCTGTGAGGAGATAAATGATAAAAAGTACAAGGGCTGTATCTCTGTGGGAAAGGACCTCTGCATTCAATCCACTATACCACCCATGCCCCCCAAAAAGAAAGAAAACCTCAGAGGGGAGAAAAACCTGAGACCCCTAAAGATCCCAGCCCGCTTGGGTAGGAAAAGGGCGCACAGACTGGTGATTCTCACGGTCCCAACACTCTGAAATCCAGCACAGAAGAAATTCAGGGAGGAGCCTTGAGCTGCCAATTTGTACAGGAGATACCCATGTGTTCCATGATAATAAAAAGAATCCAACATCTTTAGAAAACCGAGAAATGTAAAATAAAACCCTACGAGAGAGAAAATGTAATAGTATCAATGAAGATAGGAAACAAAAGAATTCTAATAAACTCAAGGAGTTTAAGTGCTTCTTAACTATTTGTGGAAACTGTTTTGCTATTAAAGACACATGATAGACCCCCGCCACAGGGACTTGCTGCAATCAGTTCATATGACCAGGATAATACATTACTAGTCATGGTACATTCAGCTTAAAAATAGTATAAAATACCATGGGTAAGTTTTACACGGGTGCCATATGTATGTGGTACTATGTGTAACTATGATGCACTAATAAACAATCCAGCATGCTTTACTCTTAATGGAAGCACCCAGTCCTAAAATTCATCCACAAAGTTAAATATATGTAAACTTAACCAAAAAACTTTTGAATTATAAGAGTAAAATAATAATAAGAAGAAGTTATTACCTAACACGTGCATTGTGAAGTTGTACTCTTACAATTGTCATCCAGGAATCAGGACATCAACAGACTCCACCCACGAACCCACGTTATTGTAAAAATCATACACTTAATTGCAACGGAAAAGTCATTGTAAATCAAACCCTAACAAGGCCAATCTCAGAACTTAGCTAGACCAACGGGCAGAATAAAAACTAAAAAACTACCAGGGAGAGAGCTTAATGGTAAAGCACCCTTTTGTTAACTACCAAAACACAACCATCAAAAAAACCAATAAACTTCACAAAACTAGCTTAGGAATAGGCAAGGTCCCTGTTCACCCCAGCTTCCCTCCTGCAGGAAAACGGTATTTGGAAATTTGATTTTTTTTGGGGGGGAAGGGGAGTGCTGGGCATTGAACTCAGGGACACTCCACCACTGAGCCCCATCCCCAGCCTTATTTTGCATTTTATTTCGAGGCAGGGTCTCCCTGAGTCTCCAAGTGCCTCACCCACTTTCGAGGCTGGCCTTGACCTCCCAATCCTCCTGCATCAGCCCGCACCCCCAGCCGCTGGGAATGACAGGTGTGCGCCATCCCCTGGCTTGGAGATTGGATTCTTATAGTGGTCCCACCTGTCAATCACCACAGTCAGGGAAGATGTCAGGCTGGCGTGCTCACCTGCCAGATAGATAGGACTTGAGCAGGGGCTGAGGCTGCCCCAGAGGATGAGGAGGCTGCCTGGAGTCTCCGCCACTGTCGCGTTCTCCACCCGGCTGGCCAGGGAGACAGAGGGGCACTGTCCCCAATGGGCTCAGGCCTGTGGTTGCAGAGAGCCCCCGGAATCAGGATGGGCCAAGTCGGGTTCCCCCCACAGCCGCTCCCGCCAGATGGACTCCCTGCCCCGCCTCCCTCCTGAGCCTTCCTGTTCAGGCACCTGGTGCCACTGCACACTCACCATCTCCTGGTGCCCAGCAGCCAGGACTGCCCTGGGGAGCTTCGTCTCCTGCATGGCAGGGCCACCCGGGATCCTGGGCAGGGAGCAAAGCCTGGAGTCCAACTGCAGGAATCTGAGTGGAACCTCGGACTGTGGAGAAATAAATCCCATCCCAAGCGTGGAAGCCCGCCCCCTGCTCTCTGGATGCCTCAGGATTGGACAGCACTCAGCACGGGGGCTTCTGAGTGGACAGGGCATGAGTCAGTCTCCGCTCTTCCCAGTCTGAGCCCAGGGAGCCTTTTTTTTTTTTATTATTATTGTTTGACTGATAGGGGGGTGATATCTGCTCCAGGCAAGGAGGAAACAAGAATGGCAGGGTTTGGGTATAGCTTTTTTCTTTTTCTTTTCCTTTTGAGGTCTGGGAATTGGGTTAGGGTTAGGCTGACCAGAATTCTAAGTTCTGTTGGGTTTTGATGTTAGGAAATTGAAGTCATTTCTTGAAAGTTTCATCACCTGGGCCTCCTCCTACAATAAGACCACCCAAAGCGTCTTCAGGGTGCTGACTTGTCCTCTGTTTATCTGTGCAAAATTGTCCAAGCAGAAATGGCCTTTCACCCGGTGGGAATTGCCTAGTGCGTCATGGCCAGCGCTGGTGGAGGCTCACTGGGTACCTGGCAAGTGCCCTGGAGGAGTTTACCACCCAGTTGGCAGTGTGAGAGCTGATGTTCCTCCAGCTGAGTTGAATCTATCTGGAGCCCACATTGAGGCTGGAGGCAGAGTAAGGAGATCAGCACAGAAGAGACACAGGAGTGCACAGACCTGGGTCAACCCCAGCTGCACCCTGGCTCCCTAGCTCTCTGGCCCACTGGGGAATTAAATCAGAGGACTCGACCTCTGAGCTCTTTCCCCAGCCCTAGTTTGAATTTTATTTAGAAACAGGGTCCTACTGAGTTGCTTAGAACTTGCTTTTGCTGTGGCTGGCTTTGAATTTGCCATCCTACTGCCTCAGCCTCCCCAGCTGCTGGAATTACAGGCGTGTGCCACTTTCTTTTCTTTCTTTCTTTTTGAGAGAAATACCTGGGGTGGCCACAGGATAACAGCCTGGTGCTCTCCCTAGTTCCTGCCAGTCCCCTGGATCCCAGGCAATGGGATCCTGCCTCCTCCAAAACCCAGAGACCCCCTGCCCAGGTGTGCATCCTTAGTATCAGCTGAATACTCTGCACTTGACAAGAAAAAAGAAACAACAAAAAAGACAGACCCTACCTGCTTGTCTTGATGCAAACAAAGTCAATGTGTTTCCAAGGAGGGCTCTGATCTTGTCCCCCCAATTCAGTGGTGCAAATAGTCACATAATGCAGAGAAGACTTCCCATTAAGATGGGCTCAAGGGTCTCTCTCTTTAAGGAAAAACAATTTACCTTTGATTGGGAGTCCAGGAAAGACAATTCCAAGTTTTCCTAATTTGGTAAATAAATCCATAGACTCGAATGCACCCTGCTTTTCTCTGCCTTAGTTAACTGAGGAGGCCTCGAGATTACCTGCCCCGCCCCCCGACCCCTGCACCTGCAGATGAATGCGGGGGTATGGGGAGTCCTTTCTTCTCTATGGAGCACTCTGAACCTCCACCATCCCACAGGCTCCAACACCTTTGGAAGCATCCAATGTGGGAGCAGTTTAGAAAATTCTGGAATGTACCTAAACATATTTCCTCACCTTGCTATAATGCTATCAACTTGGTCCCATGGACCTTATCATTACATTTTATCTTTTTCTGTTTTATTGGATCTTCTTAGATATACATTACAATAGAGTCTATTGTGGTAAAATTATCCAAACCTAAAGTATACCTTATTCTCATTAGGACCCCATTAATTTGGGTGGGCAAGATGGGCAGATTCACTTAGGTATTTTTATATATTTAAATAAGAACAATATGGTAATTCATGCTACTGTCTTTCCTGTTCTTACCTCCTCTCCCTACCTGTCCCTGGCCTTTGTCTAATCTACTGAATTCTCTTTGTGCCCCTTCCTTGTGATGTACATAACACATGTCAGGGAAAACATGTGACCTTTGGGTTTTGAGGATTGTCTTATTTTACATTAGCATGATAATCTCCATTTACTGGCCAGTGTTATGAAGTCTTCTTCTTCTCTGCAATATTCTAGCCAGGAAAATTCATGAGCACTTTAAAAGCATCTTAATATTTACCCTTGGTAAAATGTGCCTAAATCAGAATGCAGCTATTTGAAAATAGCTGTCAATGTGAAAAGTTTCTGAAATCTGCTGGTTTGTGGACCACATTTGTAGATCACTGCAAAAACCATAAGAGTCCATGGCTAAACACATAAGTAAAAATAGAAATCTAATAATGAGCATTCTCTTAAGACTTCCTTCCTGAAAACACTTCCCTTTTTGCTTTGATAACTAACTGATCATTTATTCAATCATCTAGCAACACTTGAGGTCCATAAAGAACTGTGGAACATGTCTGGTTGGGACACAAATACTGAGATGCCAAGAAGAAAGTTATAATGAACCTCAAAGAGAAGGTTCATAAATCATAAATGAAAAAATATGTATAATCTGATTCCTAAATGGTTGTGCATCAGAAAAATAAAATAAAATTATTGAAAACGACTTCATTGGGACAACCAGAAAACTTTGACTATAGATTGTATGTTGAATAATATCATGGTGTCCATATTACATTCCTGAATTTGGTAACCATATTGTGATTATACAAAGGAATGTCCCTGGTCTTAGGAAATACTTCAAATATTTAGAACTAAAGATCCTAACATTGTAATCTCAATGCTTTAAAAAAATGTGTGTGTGTTATATGCATGTGCATAAACCCATACCTATACACATATAAATACATACAGAAAAAGAGGCATGCACACACAAGAGCTTACAAGGTAAATTGGGCAGAAATATAAGCTGTCAAACCTAGTGTATAAAAGACTATTATGCTGTTCTTGTAACTCTTTCATAGCCTTGAATATTTCCAAAATAAAAATTAAACAAACAGAAACTCTCTTAAATTTACTTCTTATGGCACAAATCTCAAAAAGTTTTTGGAGAACTGGTAGAGCACTTGCCAAGCATGTTTGAGATACTGAGTTCAATCCTAAGCACCACATAAAAATTAAATTTTAAAAAAGGTATTGTGTCCATCTACAACTAAAAAATAAGTAAAAATTTTTTAAAGTTTTTTAGGAGCTCAGGGGGCCTTCAGATGTTAAATGGTTTTTAATGAATTGAACGATTCATATTTTATTCCCAAAATTATTAACAAAATTAAAATGTCTCATAAATAGAAAAAAGTATCTATCCTGTCATTAAGTTTATGTAGATAAGACAGCCAAGTTACCTAAGAATCCAACCAGACTTGTTCTTTTTTTTTTGGGGGGGGGCAGGGTGTGCTATGATTGTGACATCACATATCTGCAGAGCTGTCATTATGCACATTCATGGGAGAATATGCTTGGTTGTATCCTGAGATTGTGATGCTCCTATCATGTGTTGACTGATAATAAAGAGACACTAGCAGTAAGAGAGAGGTGTTGCAGATGGACTAAGCCCAAGAGACTTTATCATCAGAAAGACTGAAAGCAAACAGATAGGATGCTGATTTTCCTCACTGCAGTTCACTGTGTCCAATTCACCCAGAGGCCTCTTCTGGCTCAGCAGCTGGCTGTTTCTCTTCAGTCTCATCAAAGTGCTGTTATGAGACTCAGTTTCCCCACCTACAAAATGGAGATATTACAGAGTAAGCTGACTTGGAGTAGGGTCATCCTGCCCTCTGAAGTCTTTAGCTATTCCTGACTTGAAACTCTACCCCCACCAGCATTCCAAGTGCCTGGGGGAAATTCCAATGCCTGTGCAAAAATGTCATTGAATTCCTAGGACCTTACATTCTTATGATATCTAGGCCTCAATTTCCTCCTGTCTTGGCTGATGTCTTGTTGGTCCTCTGAGTCCTGTGATTTTGTATGTAAATTCATTGTCACAAGAAATTAGTCCTTTGCTGGGATTTCCAATACACACACATACACACACAAAGAAGACATACAGGCTCAAAAATATACACACACAGATGCACTCTTATGGATGGACTCAAACACATAGAAATAAAGACACACAAATGTACACACACAGATATGGACTGCCTCACAGAACTAAAAAAAAAAAAAAAAACAAAAATATAGACATACATACTTATAGACACTGACATAGCTAGACATACGCACACACATACAAATTGATAGACACACAGAGACCCATGGACACAGACACCAAGCTTGTTTGTGCAGCAGACTTTACAAAGGTCTGGGGATATGGAAGGAGTCTTTAATGCAAACAACTTATACATGAATGTTAGGAATCTTCCTTCAAAGCTCCCTGAACTTCTGTCCATTTCCACCTTTTATATTCCCTGCCCTTCCCCAATATTCTCCTCCACTTTTTCCTTTATCAGAACAATTTGTGTCTTTTCAACTCCCTCATTTCAAAGTCTGCTCTGGACTTCTCTTTGCACCTCTCTCTTCTGATGATCTAGCTATGCTGAGAAACAGCCTCTGATTTGGTCTCCTGCACTCACACCAGGTTTTGCCAGGGAAAAGGAGCAGGAGAGATTTATTTGCCCACTGATGTGAAGTATGTCACACAGACCTAACCTAAAATGCTGGCATGGAGCTCACCTCTCGATTCTATCATTATTAACCAAGGGTTTTGTATTGGTGTTGTTTAAAGTTTTTTTTTTCCCCTCTACAAAATCACAGAATATTCCCACAGTCCCTTCACCCAGTTTCCTCTAATATTGACTCTTAAAAAGATTAACTAGGCTGGGCACAAGGGTGCATGCCTGCAATCCCAGAAACTCAGGGGGCTGAGGCAGGTGGATTGCAAGCTTGAGGCTAGCCTCAGCATGTAAGCAAGGCCCTAAGCAACTTAGCAAGACCTTGTCTCAAAATAAAAAATAAATAAATAAATAAAATAAAAAGGGATAGGGATGTCTCTTAGTGGCCAAGCACCCCTGGCTTCAATCCCCAATATAAATACATAAATAAATAACTATAGTATAATGATCAAAACAAAGACAAAAACCTGGGTACAAAACTATCAGCTAATCTATAGACTTCATTTGAATTTCACCAATTTTCCTTTAAGGTCTTGTTTCTGTCTGTGTTCTTGTGTTGCATTTAGTCATAATGACTCCTTAGTCTCTTCAAGTCTGTGACAATGCCTCAGTCTCTCCTAGTCTTTTATGACCATTATCCTTTTAAAAGATGCTGGTCAGATGTTTTGCACAAGGTCTCTCCTCTTGGGTTTGGTGTTTACTTATGACTTGGCCAGGTTATGAGTTTTGTAGGGAGATGCCTTATGGGATTATTTGGTGGGAAGGGGGATACATTAACATGACTGGTTAGGAGTTATATTAATTTCAATCATGTGATGCTTCTTGGATTTCTTATTATAAACTTACTATTTCTCCCTTTCTGATTAATAAATATCTTGGGAAAGATAACTTGAAAATACCTTATTTCTCCCTCAATTTTTACTTACTTAGGGGATGTGGCTCAGTGGTAGAACACTGGCCTGTCATGCATGAGGCTCTAGATTAAATTCCCAGTACTAGAGGAAAAAATTGTTTTTGCTCACTTATATTTTTGGCATCCATTCATAGATCTTACCCATAATAATTATTATTATGGTTTCCTAAATGTTATTTTATTTTTATTTCACTCATCCTTTCTTTATTTATAAACTGTAATTGTCTTTAAGGAAACAACTCTCTCTTTCTCTTTTCTTTTCTTTCTTCTTCTTATTTATTTTTCTATCCATATGGGTTTATGGTTATCTATTTAATTCTATGACTTATAGTCCAATGCTATCATTATTTATTTGCTCAAACTGTTCCAACTTTGGCTTTTGGGAACTCTTTCAGATTGGTTCCTGTAAGCTTTCAGTAAGTTCCTATCAAATCAGCCAAGTTATGCTGCATGCATTTCAAATATGTCACGAGGAATCCTCTTGATATATGTAATTATAATGTACCATTTTTTTTAAAAAAATAGCCCCTATTCCTTATTAAGTATCTCTATTTTCTGCCACTACAAGGTTTCAAGATTATTTTGCATTTTCCCTGCTCCAGTTCTGGGAGCAACCATATCTTCAAGAGCCCTGGTCTCTATTATTGGAGAATAGTATTTAGAAGAAGCCAGATCTGGGTGGAGATATTTCCTGCTCATTTCTATGGAGTGAGAGTTCTAAGCCCTCTTAGTCTTCAGAATTTGGAACTATGTTATGTCTATAAATGCATGCATACACATGCATCTCTTTTTTTAAATTTTCTTTTTCCTTTCATTAAAAAGCTTTAGTTTATAATGATACTACTAATTTCAATTCATCACCACAGTGTTCATCCTAATACCATCTTTTTTTCTTTCCTTTTTTTTTTATTTTGGTACTTGGGATTGAACCCAGGGATATTCTACCACTGGGATACCTCTCCAACCTCTCCAGCCTTTTTATATTATTTTGGGACAGGGTCTCACTACATTGTGGAGATTGGTCTCAAACTTTTGATCCTGCTACCTCAGCTTTCTGAGTAGTTGGAATCACAGACCTGCACTACTGAACCCAGCTAATTGTCTCTTTCCTTACTTGTAACTGTGAAATTCATTCTTTTTTTTCCTTTTTTTAAATGAAAGGCTGTTGCTTACATATTGCTAAATTGTGATAAATGTTCCTTGATCATACCTCCCCATCTTTTTTCTCCCCTAGAAATGGCTGTCACAAGAATACAAGATAGGTTGCTATATATTGCTGTCAGAAGCTACATAAATGAGAATCCAGCTGATTTCATGGTCCTTCTTCATGCAAAAAGCACTAATCACACCCTTTATGCTTTATCAGTAGTGGGGTGCAGGAAGTTCAGCCAAGGCTATGGAATATAAGCTCATTTTTCCAGCCAAATGAGTCAGATGAGATGGGAATGAACATTTATTTAAGCAGTTGTGCATCAACATGGTTCTGAAAAAAAAGGCTATTTCTCACTCCATCCCTCTGGGGAAAATTCCCATTCTGAGGCCCTCTCAGTTTGGTCATTGGCCTCCCTGGAAGCAACTTGCCTCTTGGCCCACCTCTTTATCTCCGCATTGATTTCTGGTCTCTTCTCATTCCAACAATGCCAACATACCTGCTGTATACTTTTCTTCCTACAAACAGGGATCTATTTTATCTTCCACAGACCCCCTGGGTATTCATCTCAGTTTGTGGTCTCAGCAAACAACCCTCAAAGCTAGGGTCTTCAGAATATTTTCAATCAGAAAAGCCAAGATTCCATTTTCTTTATTTTGTAGCTTGAGCTTTGGTTTTCCTCAATGGTTGCCTGTTCTGATGACATTTGGGGTGTGGGAAAATGATCTGTTCTCCTGTCCTTTTATAATAGCTCAGACTCATTTAACACGCAATCTCAACTGGAAATGCTCACCAAAACCTCAATTTTGCCTACTGTGCTTCAGATATGTGAAAGATGAGGAAGGAAGGGGGACAATATTAGATCACTCTGAGGGCATTATTATTCCCAACTAAAATCCCCATTATTTGAGGTCCTTCTAGTAAGAAAGAAAATAAGCTTTGTGCAGGTATTATTCCTTTTAGAGTTATCAATGATTCCAGAATCCCACAGGCAGGTTTGACTGCCATCCTGATCCTACCATAGGGAGAGATGGGGGCCAACTCCACAGTGGACTGGTCTAACCATAAATGAATTGGAAACACCCATAGTGAGAAGAATGTCAGTGACAGTGGGAGGCTACAGAGGACCTATGTTTTCTTAGCCATATCCAAAAAGCCTGAATGGAATGTCTGGCAGCCACAGACTTCCTTAGGATGCACTACAGATTCCTGGAGGTACCAGGGAGATAATTTATGGTTGGGACACTGAATCATTACAACACTGTGAAGAACTCATTTTGAGGATTCTGAGAATACTATGCATTCTAGGAAGGAATGGTTATCACAGTCACTTAGCCTTGGTGGGAAGTATGAGTGATAATATTAATGATGACATCTATGCGAGTATGCTGAATAGGGATAATAGCAGTGTTGTAAAAAGAAGATACTCATAACAACCAAGGTGGTTGGGATTTAGTTCATGTCTCCCTTATAAACCAGGCAAGGCACGTAAGTTTACCTCTTAATAAATTCTCACAACCATGAGGCAGGTACTCCCATTAGTTCATTTTACTTCGGACAACTGAGATTCACAAAGGTGGAGAATTATACAGTGGTCACAAAATTACCAGAAAACAAAGGCCTTTCATAAATATTTCACTGTGTGATCTTATTGGAAGGATCTGACTTGTGGGTTGTAGGAATGTGATTTAGCTGAGTTAAGCATTCATGGGGTCATGGCTGGTGCTTTAGCACAGTGTCCCCAATGCTAGTTACATGACTCAGAGAAAGGAAACTGAGACCCAATGTAATCTAATGATGGAGGTGCTCAGTCAGCCAGTAAAGGAATGTGCTGTTGGGGGCATTCATAATATCAGGGATGGGTCCACCCAACCAAGTATTCAATGACCTGGCTGGGGTTCAGAAACAAGGTGGTGAGGATTGAGGGAAGGCACGCCAGACAGACACAACAGCAGAAGCCAAAGCACTGCAACATGGTATGGGCCTGCAGTGACAGGCAGTTTAATGCAGTCAGAATACATGGTTCAAGGTAAAGGGAGAAACAAGAGAGAAATCTGGAAGAGAAGCGGGGCCTTAAATGAATCAGCCAAGGCCTTGGGCTGTAGATAGATAAAAGCCTGGATCTGGAATCCAATTCAGCCATATGCTAAATATTTTGACCCTGGGCCACACTTTAGAGGTTTTCTAAGCTTTGTTTTACAAACTGAAAAGCATAGTGACAGATAATAGTCTCCATGTTAAACTGACAGCTTGCGTACCTGGTCTGTGGTCACAGAGTTGATGAATGGATTTGCCAGGGCTGGAGAAAAGAACATGAGGCTGAGATTCAAAGGAAAATGCCCCAAACCACATGCAGGCTTGGCTACATGAACTAATGACCACTTCTCCCTTGCTTCCCTGGAGAGCCAGGTGCCAGGAGCCTATCCTTGGTTCAACTCCTGCTACTGTCAGCCCAGTGCTGCTTATCCTAACTGAAACAGAATTATCAGACTAAATTAGTTAGTGAGTGGACAGCACTTGGAGCTGTGCTAGGCACCTTGTAGCCGCCCTTTTGATGTGAATTTGCCTCCTTACCCACTCCTTCAGCTGGTGGATTGGGTTGGGTTGATATGAAGAAGGGGATTCATATTCTCTGGCTCATATAGCAGAATTATTTCCTGGAGAGTGGACAATCTTGGAGGGTGAGTGGACCTGCATTTTCTAACAGACATAACTATCATGTAACCTACAATAGCCCAGGAAAACTCCAACAATGGGGTAAACTGAACCTTAAAGGCTCATGATTTTTCAGAACCTGACGCAGAAGTACCAGGAAAACTCCAACAATGGGGTAAACTGAACCTTAAAGGCTCATGATTTTTCAGAACCTGACACAGAAGTAGACAATGCTGTCTTGTGTAACGGGTTCAAACTCAGACTCAGGTTCAAATTCTGACTATCTATGAACACTTATGCTAGTTTCTTCATCTCCAGGACTGGAAGAATATATGCCTTCAACAAATGTTAGCTCCTCTTCTTTAGAAACAATTTTTACGATATCCCCTGGGAAAAAGTGTCATGTGTCTTTTCCCTAACATCATGTATATTCTATGTCCTGTATGTCATTCCATTGTACATTGTTTCAGCAAATTGTCAACCAAGGAGACTACAGAATTCAATACATTCTCGGTCCTGCCCAAGAAACGTCACAGGGAGGCCTTAGGAAATTCATGCAATGAAGCTGAAACATTTTATTGATAACAATTTTATGGAGACCAGGGGTATTGTAGCAGATGACCTCCTAGGTGTGTCTCTTTTTACCTTGGTGAACATTGGGGCCAGGGATGGGGTGGGGAGTGAAGACTGGGGCTAAAAGTCAGTGCCATTGGTGCAAGCAGGGACAGGGCCTGGAGGTTGTCATGGAGGGCACTGGTTTGGGAACCAGAGGAGCCTGGATTCCAATGTGGGCTCTTGTCACTTCCTAGCTGTGTGACTTGGAGCCCATTGCTTAATCTTGCCACACCAATTTTTCCTCTGTGAAATAGGGAGGATGGTAATACCCTCTTAGGGCACTTGTGAGGATCCAAGGGATATCATTAAAGTTCTCAGCTGCAATGATTACTATTTTTACCATCGGGGCTGAGGCTGTGAGGTCCAGGGCCTGGGCAGGTGCATGTGCAAAAAAACCTGGCAGGGCAAATGAGACCCTGCACCTGGGTTTTAATCCTTTGGGGTCAGGTGGTGGGCGGAGTGGATTCAGGGGCGGGGATATGGAGAGAAGTTCGCAAGAATGGCTAGTACTGACCCTCAAGCGTGGTGGGCGGTGTAAAGAGGAGGGGCCAAGCTAGTTCCAGGCTGGGTTTGTGCAGTGGTGAGGGCGGAGTAGTGAGGGGAGGACCAAAGTCTCGCGAGATCTCACTGCGTGGCCATAGCCGCCATGGAGGAGGCATCGTGAAAGGTGAGCGGTGGGCTGTGGGTGGCGGTGGCGGCCATTGGGGCCTGAAGGGAGTGAAAGCAGCAGACAGCAGAGACCCAGCCCCTGGCGAGGGGAGCGGGGCGGGTGGATGGCCAGTTTTCCGGAGGCAGTCCAGCAGGGCTTGCAGCAGAAGCGGCGCCGCCTGGTCCGCGGGGTGGGGCGGCTGGGCCTTGGGCCAGTTCCCCCTGGCCAGTCAGACCTCACGCTCGCTGGGACCCAAGACCTGCCTCAGTCTCCCAGGGTGGCTGGGTTGGCACTGCTGGTCATGGCTGGTTCACTTTGCTGTATGCCAGGCACTTAACGTGTGCACTTCCAAGCTAGGGCTGCACAGAGAGGTGCAGCGCCCTGCGGAAAGTTGCACTGCTGGGATGTGGTGGGATGGGGCTTCCAATACCTGCACTGGCCTGTGCCCCTTCCTTGCCTCCAGTCCTTCTCCCAGCAGGGCTTTCAGCTGGTTTCCTGGGGTCCTGGTGGGGCTGCAGAGAGTGTGTCAGACCCACTCTGAAATTGGATGCAGCATGGTATGTGAGTTTATTGGGAAAGGCTTTTTTTTTTTCAAGCCTTTTGTCCAATTCCTGGAAGGTCTTCCACTCATAAATTGTCATTTGGTCCTGTGTGAGAGAGAAGAGGTGGGCATAGAGTGACCTTTATACACTAGGGGTGTGGTCACTAGCCCAAGGCTTGCCTCAGGCAAAAGAAAGTTTGATTCCCATTGAAGCCCTTGATTGTAGCCTGGAACAGTTGGTTGTCAACCACAGAAACAAGGCCCCTATGTTTGGTGTTGAGCCTTTGTAGAGCCCACTTCACAACTGAGCAGTGAGGTTCCTAAATAAGAGAACCTACCTAAACACATAAGTGAACGTGGGTATGATACTTTCACTTACATGTAAAAGAGAAATAAAGGGATAACAATGTATGATGTGCAGTGCTGTCTCACTTATAACCAGAACTTTCAGCTGTGGTGGAAGACAGCATGCTTTCGAGTGCTTGCACCTGCTGCTAATGAAGAAGTTTGAGTTAGTTAAAAAAAAAAAAAGTATTAGGATCTAGTTCAAACAAGAAAATCCAAGAGGGAGATGAAGATGGAAACTAGGGAGAAAACACTTAGTGTTGGGATAACCTTATTTAAGCTAATAAAAAGGAAAGGCTAGATTGAAGTAGGGATGGCATGTCAAGGTCAATTACAGGCTGCCTCAGTCTACCCAAAGGTCATACTATGGCCCTTCCTTGGATCCCTTTTCCCACTATATCGCAGCACATCCTTTGTGTCTTCTGCTTTGAGGTACTGCTACTTGAAGGAACATTAATGAGTTCCTTCAGTTGCTAGTAATAACAGTAAAATATTAACAAGACTGAAACTTTTGGATTCATTAAGGTGGGATTTATCTGCTATCTCATACTGTTAGCATGTATACTAGTCTATGTATACTCGTTACAATTTTAAATTTATGTTGAGTTAATGTGTAGTGTGAAGAAATGAGCACTAATTTTTCAGACAGTTTTCTTATTCTGCTGAAGCATCCCTGACTACTTTGTCTTACATAATTAGAAGCAAGCTGTGGGGTTTCCTATAACAGCTTTAAATATTATGTCTTAAAGAAATGCTCATTTAAAGTGGGCTTGATTAAACCATTTCAAGATCAAAATTCTTGTGACCAGGATGAATCTTGATGATACAGATCCATCCCACCCAAGCATTGTGTGAAGCCTAGATCCTGGCCTCCAAACACTAAATGCCCCAGGGTGTCCCCCGAACTCTTTGATAACTAAATTTTTAAACGATATTTCTGCCTCTTTGAGAATACTATTAAGAGCATATCCATTATCTACTTAATTTTAACAAGAAAGGGGTGACAAACAACTTTTTTTCTGGGAAAATTGTTTTTTTCTGAAGTGTCTGACATATAACAAAGACATGGTCTTGGTTAGTGACACTTTTGTCAATTATTCTAGAATCTTGGGAGAGAAGGTTATTTCCTGTCATAAAATTTTGTCTGTTGTTGATGGGAATTCACATTAGAAATGTTGACAACTAAACGCTAGAATCATTTTAGCAGTTTGATGTGAGAAAAGAGTTGGAAAGTGACAACAGTGTGTAATATAGCAGGTCTTAGTTGAGTAGAATATACATTCATGACATCACTTAGGGGCTGGGTTACTTACAGGGATTGGATTGAACCCATATGTGCTCTACCACTGAGTTATAGCCATTTTTCCCTTCTTGAAATGAAATCTTCTAAAGCTGTTGAAGCAGTCTCAAACTTGGGATCCTCCTGTTTCAGCCTCCCAAATTGTTGGGAATACAAGCAAGATGCTTCATGCCCAGCTGTAATCACTTTTAAAATAACCCTTTCTACTCACTGGTGTTCATATTAGCAAATTTGAAAATGTAGATAGATGTACATATACCAGTCTTCGTGGTATGACTCATTACAAATTATCTTTTCATTTGAAACACTAGCTATGACATAGAAAAATTAAAATAAAGTTCAGCTTAAACTAGCTACAGTGTAACAAAAATTTCATCAACTTGTATAACTCTAAAAAGGATATTTATTTTGATTTTTTAAAATTCTTGTAAGGTGTATGTTGCTTATTACTATTGAAAGGTGTTGTGAAAACAAACATGTAAGTAAAGACTTCTTGGAAGAGGATATATTTTCAATTGTCTAGAGATATATTGAATCTCTTTGACCTGAGAAGTCAGCCAAGTTGAAAATAATTAATTTTCAATTTTTTGAACAAGGAAAATGTTCCATAGTAAAAGAGGTCTGTACTGTTAAAAAATACTGTTAAAAATCATTACTTTTTTTCATAGTCACATGTTCCTAAGTAAACTAAATAAATAATGAATTACAAAGATATTGAAAATGTTCCAGTTTCTAAGCATAGAGGATATATTTTCAGTGGACAAAACATGCATGCCTTTATGTTATTTTCCATTTGAGAGACATAAGAGTTAGCTAGAAGGAAAACAAATACTTTACCATACAATTCTGTGGTTTATAATTAAGACATTTCATTAATTTTTAAGATGCACATCTGAGATAGATGGAATTTTAAAATTGGCATGTCGTAACCACATGGCATTTTTTCTAGTGAGTGGTACATATAATAAGAATGTTCTAAGTGTCTTAAAGGTGATGGCATCTCAGAGGCAATGAAATAGAAAATATATAAAAATGTTAGGACATTGGTTAATATTTAGCACCAAAAACTATTCAAGGGTGACTTGCAAAAAGAAGATACACAATTCTTTATCCTGTTTTTTTTTTTTTTTTGGGGGGGGGGGAGGGCGTGAGTACCGGGGATTGAACTCAGGGGAACAGAGCCATATCCTCAGCCGCATTTTATATTTTATTTAGAGACAGGGTCTTACTGAGTTGCTTAGTGCCTCACTATTGCTGAGGCTGGCTTTGAATTTGAGATCCTCTTGTCTCAGCCTCCAGAGCTGCTGGGATTATAGTCGTGTGCCACTACATTTAACTTCCAAATCCTTCTGTCTAAACTAGAATTCTTTATTCAGAAGATTCCTATAGAGATCTTTCTCCTCATGTAAAACAAATGGAAGGCCAGTGTTCATATACATGAGTACATTTTTTTTTTTTTGAAAAGGATTTGAGGGAAACAAACTTCTTGGTTCTTTTTCTTGGAGAGCACATGGCGGGCAGTTAATGCATTTGAGGTTAATTTGTTCAGAAAACATGAACAGAATTTATGAAATATGGATTAATTTTGTTTCTTTCTCCTAGTTTTGAAAGCTTGTAGGTCCACTCATACTTTTTTTCAAGACATCCTTAAGTTGAATTTTGATGATTCATAGTTGTTATTGTTTTATAAGAATGTATTTGATAGCATTTATTCTCTGTGTACACAGCTTATGTGGGAAAGTAGCTCCATGATATATCTTGGCTAGGAAGCCTGTGAAAGGACATTTTTCATTTGATACTGAGGACAGGTTTCATAGGAAACTCAACCATATGAAGGTTACATACCATTTTCCCCCAGGAGGACTTCAGCTTTGCTTATCCAAGTGTGGTCCTAGGTCCTGGAGCTTGTTTGAAATGCAGACTGGTGCTGTTGTGAATCTGTGGGAAGCAGGAGACAACATAGGTGACTCTCAGACTTGAGGGTATTACCAGGATTGCTGGACTAGTACAAAGTTTCTGATGCAGTAGTCTGGGTCGGAGCCTGAGAATTTTAATTTTAACAAGTTATCACATGATGCTCATGCTGCTGGTACAGGGGCCATATATGGAGAACCATTATACTAGAGTGTCCTCATTGTACATTTCTCTCTTCTTTCCTAATTTCTTACTCCTTCAAATAGCTTTTTTAAAAACAGATTATCATATTCTTTAAATTCATTGAAGGGGGAAAAAGCATATGTTTTTGCAATGACCACACGAAGATTGATTTTCAGCATCTAATTTCAGAGCAAAAATCTATTTAAAGCTTGTTTTTAAATCTTATCTATAGATGTCTCTTTCTCTTCTTTTTATAAGTATTCTTTTTAATGTTTAAAAAACTTTTTAATGTAGATAACATGTTCTTATGGTTCAAAAGTTAAAATGACACAGGCATGCTTGGGAAAATCTGATTTCCAATGGCTTTGGCGCCCCCTTCACCCCTCTTTCTTAGATAACCTCCTTCCTCCTTTAATTTTTTCCCATTGATATCAATTGTTTCCTTTTATAGTTAGAGAAATGCCAGTGTACTATATTCTTTTTATATAAACTGTAGCATAATATGTAACTAATTTTGTCCCATGGCTTTTTCTTTATATGCTCATGAGATCTTTTTCTGTTAGTATTTATTTAGAAAGAATATAATCTTTGTTTATAGAAAACACTTTTTAAAAAGAAACAGCTGTGTTTAAACAGCATCTATTAAGTGCTTTGTTTATTTAACCAGCGCCCCTTGTGGGTATTTGGGTCTTCTCTAGGTTTATTACAGAGCATACTGGGGTGAAACAGCTTGTATACATATCATTTTACATGTGCAGGTACATCAGTGGGATACATTCCTAGAAGTGGGATCACTTTGCCAGTGGGCAGGGCATTTATGATTTTGTTAAATACTTCCTTTCTTAAGAGTTGCACCATTTTAAACTCCCAAAAGTACAGTTGCTCCTCCTTATCCATGGAGGATTGGTTTGAGCACCCCTTTGTGGATACTGAAATTCAAGGATGCTTGAATCTGTTATATAAAAAGCATAATATTTTTGTATAACCTATGCACATCTGCCGCATACTTTTAAATCATTTTAAGATTGCTTACAAGACCTAATACAATATTAATGCCATGTAAATACTTGTTACACTGTATTGTTTAAGGATTAATGACAAGGAAAAAAGTTGGTATGTGTTCTGTATGACAATTTTTTAAAAAATATTTTCACCTGTGATTATTGAATCCAGTCTGAATACCGCAGATACAAGAGGGCAGATTGCAGTGTATGAGAGAGTTCCTGTTTTTCTGAGGCCTTTCCAATGTACTGTGTCTTTACAACCCTTGAATTTGTTAACAGTTTGAAGTATGAGAATTATCAATACAGAGTCGTTTTAATGTACATTACTATTATTATTAATGAGGCTGAACTTCTACGCTTAAAAACTAGTTGTATTTCTTTTCCTGTAAACTTTGTTCATGTGTTTTTTTCACATTTTTGTTTTGAATTGAGTTTTCCCCCTTATCAATTTCTAGAAATTTATAAATTGTAGACATTAGCCCTGTGTGATATAAATTGTAGTTTTTCCCCAAATTTTCACTTATTTTTTATTTACCTTCACATATTTTGATATACAGAAGTCTTACATTTTTTTCTTTGAATTTTATTGTTTATATTACTCATTATGGTATCTTGATTTTTAAAAAATTGTTCTTTATTTCTATGTGGTGCTGAGAATTGAACCCAGTGCCTCACAAGTGCTAGGCAAGCGCTTTACCACTGGGCTACAGCCCCAGCATAGGTATATGGATTTTAAGTCACTCTAAGGCCTCCAAGAGTTTTAGAATTTGCCCATGGTTTCTTTTAGTACTTTTATGGTATCACTTTTACATTTAAATGTTCAAACTAGGATTTATTCTGGTGTTCAGAATGATGCATAGGTTCAACTTTATCTTTTTCTGTGTGCCTGTTATTTTCACCTGTTGATTTCAGAACCCTTCTTTGAATATTCTTTGGTATTGTTAACTTTTGGATGTATTAGGGTGTCTCTGGGGTTTGTATTCTATCAGTCTTTTTCTTCATATACCAGCATTACATTATTGGTTTTGTAAAAGTTTTAACATCTTTTAAAACTAGTTTCCCCTTGTTGCTTTTTATATTCCTGGGAATTCTTGCTTGCTTACTTTTCCATGAGTACTTTTGATGTATTTTGTCTAGTGCCAGAAAAACAAAAATCTAAACGAAATAAACATCAGATTAAATGTATACATTTAAAATCTATTTAATTTCTCCAAACTTTTTTTTCCTTTTTTTCAGGTTCTTAATAAAGGTGCTAAGAAAGAATGTAAGACAGGAAAATAATTAAATATTTTCACTGTAATGTTTTATGATTTTACATTTTAAAAAATTCTTTAATTGTTATTATTTTTTATTCTGCTTCCTTAAGTTGTAAAAGGGATATTGTTTTAGGAGTGTTTGAGTTCATAGAACCTGTGGGTGGTAAGGTGGATGCCAATAATATGGGCTGTCTGAATGATGATGTTTGTCTTTCCCTATCTCTTTGACTCTAATATTTTAATTTCTATTATATTGTCATTTTAAAGTGTGGGTCTGAGAAGGAGATCCTGTATGACATCTACTTACAACATTCAATGAATTCTTTCCTCTTAAATAGGAAGCTGAAAAGGATTGAAGTAATTTTGGTGATATAGAGGCACTTGTTTATCTTAAAAGTTTGTTGTGATTTTTTATTATAATAATTAGAAAAATTTCTACCCATAAAAACAACATAATGACAAAAGTAAGCCCTCAATTTTTGCACAAAGAAATGGCCACCATTAGCTCACTTTTGGAAACTTATTGATGGATATGAAAGTATATAGAAGACTTCAAATAAACAGCAGTTTCTCTCTATATGAAGCTATGTGGTCATTTTTAATGAGTTTTATATATCTCTATTTGTGAGTTGAAACTGATGTGCATAATCATGGGTGATCATTTTACTGGCTGCCTAGTTTTATTTTTTTGATATTTTTTTATTCATCAGTAGATCTTTATTTATATATTCGGTGCTGAGAATCAAACCCTATTCTTCACAGGTGCCAGGCAAGTGCTTTACCACTGAGCTACAACCCCAGCCCTTGCTTCCTAGTTTTCCATCATTTAGAGGCATCATACTTTATCTGTCTACTCCTTTGATGGCCATTTAGATTGTTACTTGTTTTTCTTTCTTGTGAATAATTGTATGTTGATGATAGTATACTTATTCATTTATCTTCTTAGAGGCATAACTGTCAGGTCAAACATTTTATATATATATATATATATATATATATATATATATATATATATATATATATATTAAATATGATAAATATGACTAAGCTGTTATCTGTAAAATGTCCATGAGAATCTTCAATGTCCATGAGAATCTTATTTTCAAAACCCTTCCTCACACCAAGGTTTGTTAATCTTTTTAATCTTTGCTAATCCAATAGGTAAGAAAAAGTACATTTTTGAGATAACATGTTTTTAATTGGTACTGGGGATCTAACCCAGGGGCACTTCACCAGTAAATTAGATCCCCAGGACCTTTTATTTTATTTTATTTTATTTTATTTTTTTTTTTTATTTTGAGACAGGGCCTTGCTAAGTTTCTGAGGCTGTTCTTCAACTTGTGATCCTCCTGCCTTAGTCTCTTGAGGTTCTTGTATAACAGGTGTGTTCCACTGTACTCAACTATTGAAGGAAACCTTGTGTTACTTAAAGATTTCTTTCATTCTGTATTTTTATTAACAGAGAATTCTCTCCTTAAGACCATACTTGTGATTCTTATGTGTCAGATATTCTTGGGCTTAAATGTGATTAAAATATTTAAATATATTGAGTTGTTTGTATGTCGTTTGCCTGGATTTTAACTCATTATTAATATTTGAAAACTTCAGGGTTGGGGATGTGGCTCAAGTGGAAGTGTGCTAGCCTGGCATGTATGAGGCACTGGATTCAATTCTCAGCACCACATAAAAATAAAATAAAGATATTGTGTCCACCTAAAAAGTAAATATTAAAAAAAAATGAAAACTTGATCAACCAGTTATAATTGTTTTGAATACAAAATGTTTTCCTCTGCAAAGAGCAGTACTTTTGTGTTTCATTCACCTGAAGGGAAGTCTAAAGTAACTTTCAAAATAAATTTCTTAACAATTTTCAAACATGGATACCAATGGTTGAATAGCATACAGAATATTCTTTCCATAATTGGTTGATAATATAGTGTTTTAGAGTCATGTAAACTATGTGATTGTGTGTTCATGTGTAAACCTATGTGTATTTCTTTTGTCCAAAAGATTGTATCACTTCCTGATGTAAATATGATTTTTAATTTTATGTTTGCTTTAGATTTTATTTCAATCAAATAAGAGTTACATATAAGGATGGCCTCACATGAAGCAGATTCACAGCTTTGTCATTGACCTACTATTTATTCGTTGGCTTAATAAGATAACATTAAACTGTCTTCTATATATAAAGTACCTCTAGATTGCCTTTCCTGAGGGGGCTTTTTTTTCACTTCAATTAACATTGTCTACGGAATACCCCAAGGTTGGGACCATATGGTCCAACTGGTGATTTATTCACCAGTTTTTATTCAGCACTGAATACCTGCCTACCTGGTGGGCATCCACAGACATCCAAATCATTATTTACTTATTTGTTTACTTTTTTGGTACTGGGGATTGAATCTAGGGGCAGTTTACCACTGAAAAACATCTCCAGCCCTTTTGTTTATTTATTTATTTTTTATTTTGATAGGGTCTTGCTAAGTTGCTTAGGGTCTCACTGAGTTCCTAAGGCTGGCCATGAACTTAGGATCCTCCTGCTCCAGCCTCAATCTCCCAATGGTTGATGCATATTCATTATTAGGTTAAAGATGTGAAAATGAATACCCATACATTTTAATTTAGAGAGGACTAACATAGTTTCATTTAATGTCGCGACCCCCTCGCCCGCAAGGAAGACGCAACAACAGGAATCTTCTTTCAGCCGTTTATTCAGGTCCTTGTTATTCTTTCTTCTCCTCCTCGGATGCCCCTCCCAGCCTTAATAAAGCATCCCAAGCCCCAATGCGAAGCTGCTACGTGGAGCTTTCTCATAGGGTGTTAAAAAACCCTGTGCCAACTCTCCCAAATAAGGAGTTGTTTGTTACAGACCACAGTGGAGCTAGCGCCATCTTGTAATGGTGACCACAATCCGCAGAAACGGCTCACCACAGTTCCCCCTTTTGTTTTCTAAGAACAACACAGGCGAGAGTAGAGGTTCTATCCCACTGTGCAGAAGTGGCTGCATAGTATGGCTCAGCCCCAAGGAGGCGCCTTCCCCAGATCCGAGGCCATATTAGCCGACGCTTTTTTCCGTGGGACGGGGCGTGGACGCGTCTAACCCGCATGCAATAGGACATGCTCTCCTTGAGGTCCACTTCAAGGATCATTCAAGTGCAGTGCTTTGCCTCGCATCCTGTATCGTGACGATGGTGGACGAAGGGGGATAGCTGAGGCTGAACTGTGGCTGTATAGAAATACAACGATAAACAAGTTGGTAACACCCTAAAAGAAAGGCACGGGTCTTAAGGCGATAGAAAAGCACTAGTGTGGAAACCCATCTGCGTGCAATGGCAGTAAAGCCGGCAGAGTGCAAGGGCTTTCCAACACTAAGAGAATAGCAAGAAGAGACATGTCGTTCCCAGTGCAATGTCCGTAAAACTTGGGGTGCAACGACCATGTCAAAGATTTACTGTTTAATTTGCGCAAGCCAGACTTGAGGTGAATTGCCATTACTCATACTAAGCCTTCAACCAGGAACCTTATCAGACCCAAGCAGGTCAGGACGTTCCCACATGACCGTTATAGGCTGAATATGAAAACAGACACCACAAATCTTTCAAGGCCTTGGGAGCTGGCCTCTTTGGCGTGCACACAAGAAACCAGGGCCGGTACCAAGCCCCGGGGGCCAGGGGGAATCCGAGCCAGCAGTTCCCCCTCTTTTGTTTGTTGCACGTCAAAGGGAATCAAGTAGCCCCTGTCTTAGGTCGTTCACTGCCCTTACAGTGCTTACCCGTCTCTGGGGAGGCCCCATTCCCCTGTCTTAGGTTGCAGTGCAAGCGTGAAAGTTGCCCGTCTCTGGGTACTACAAGATCAGCTCATTGTTGCCAAGGCATTTAGTGGTAGCGATCCAGCCAGTCATTATTAGGTCCCTAATTGGTTCCGGTTCGACAAGGCATAGAGTCAGAGGAGAGGAATAACAAAAATAAAGAAGAAAAAGGGTGAAAGGAGGAAGGCATGAAGCAGGGATTATTGTAGAAAAATCATCTTCGAATTGGTCGGAGACAAACTTCAGCAAAATCATCCTTGGTTTGTAGGCGTTGATAATGGACCTGTATTGGCTTAGAAATCAGAATGTTAATTCGGTCTTTAATAAATTGTGTCATTCTCTTGACAAGGCAGGGGCCTACAGCAACTATAAGAAGGAGACCGAAAAGCGGTCCCATCACAGTGGATAACAAAGAGGTTAGCCATGGGGTATTTTTAAACCACTGTTCAAATCATCCTTGTTGTGCTTCAAACTCCTTTTGTCTTTTAGCCAATCTTTCCGTGACCTTTTCTATAGTTTCAGGATTACCCCAGTGTGATCTGCATAAGCATAACACTGTTCCTATAAAGCTATACATAGTCCTCCTTCCCTTACGAACAATAAATCTAGTCCCCTCCTATTTTGTACACAACTTCTGAGAGGGAGGTGAGGGACTTTTCCAAGGCGGTAATTGATTTGGCCATGGCTGTTAAATCCTCATTCATAGCCATTTGTAGATTTAGTAATTGACCTCCCTGGACATAGGTGGTTGTCCCTGTTCCTATTCCGGTTGCTATTCTGCCTATGCCCAGTAGGAGGGCAATAGTCATAGTTATGGGTTCTCTGGGGAGCCAAGTATGTCCCTCAAGGTGTCCCAGGATGTAGTCTGACCCATGATAAGATATCCTCGGCCATAATTGTATCAGCACACAGAAATCAGTAGTTGTATTTGGGACTGCCATGGAAACACAGGGAGTTAACCCAGTATTGCAAGCAAATTAGGACCCTTTGGGACCCCACAAATAATCAGATTGGGATTGATTTATTAGTCGGGTGATGTTGCAGAAATGTTGGCGTGAAAGCGGCACCTTTCCCAAGCAAACCCCTTGCCCCATGACCTCCGTGATAGTCAACTTATAGCTGGGCAGAGAATAACATTTAGGATCTGCAGTGGTATTAGAGGATAAATTAGACAGTATTGTTATCCCCTCATAATAGGGCGGCCTGGAGGTCAAGCATAGCCAGCAATCTTGGGTCCTGTTAGGATTAGTGGCCTTGAGAGCGAAAAAAGCTCCTCGGACCAAATTAAGAAGACGATCTCCAGTTCCAGGGTGTATGGGCTCAGGGGTATAATCAAAGGTTTGATAGCCCATAGTTATTGTTTGACCGCTGGGGGAAGGTTTTACTGTTGGGGCTATGGGCTGCTTGGGTCCAGATGGGGCCTTTTGGTCTCCGAGCACCTGATTAGGTCCTATTAGACTTCCAGTAGGCTGTTCTATGGTCAATTTGAGCCGAAAAAGCAGGCCAGGATTGTACTGTCCGGGGGTGTAAATACCTAGCCCCCAGAGATATCCTTAAGTCCAATCTGGTTGTTGTCTTCCATTGGAAGTAAACTGAATAGTAATATTTGATTCTCCCTCTATTGTTTGCCAGAAGTGGGCATAGTCATTCCTGGGTGAATTCTTAAGCCAATACCCATTACTAGAGGTGGATAGATCTTTCCACCGTACTTGAGCATTTTGTGCAGTTGGAGGGGAAAAGTGGCGTTGTGCAGCCGTACGTCCCCTTGCATCGGTGAGCAAAAAATTCAAAGTGAACAAAGTTATGGATAATAGTGCTTGTGGTCCCTGGCAGCATCTATATATTTTCCCCTCCTTTATTTTTTGTAGATAAATTTTTAAATGTTGATGGGCTCGTTCCACAATTGCTTGTCCCTGGGGGTTATAAGGAATGCCTGTTTTGTGTTCAATTTCCCATTGAGTGTAGAACCGTTGAACTGTTTGGCTTATATATGTGGGTCCATTGTCTGTTTTGAGACAACGTGGACTGCCCATGCAAGAGAAAGCTTTTAAGAGATGTCCAATAACATCTTTGGCCTTTTCCCCAGTGTGTAATGTAACAAAGATATAGCCAGAGTATGTATCAATAGAAACATGTACAAAAGACAGCTTACCAAAACTAGGGAAGTGGGTAACATCAGTTTGCCAGATATCATTGGGGTGTAAGCCTCTAGGGTTAACACCCAAACTGGGAAAATGAAGAAATGGAGCACATACTGGGCATAGGGAAACAATCTGTAAAGCCTGATCACGCGAGCATCCTGTGCGGAAGCATAAGGATTGTGCATTTAGATGGAATTTAGCATGGAGTTGTGAGGCCTCAGCATACTTGGTTATAGTGTATACTAGGCCCATATTATGAGTGGCGGCATCTGTTTTAGCATTACCTTCCGCCAGAGGCCCAGGAAGCTCTGAGTGTCCTCGGATATGTCCAATGAATAAAGGATTTCGTTTAGCCCAAACAAGGAGTTGAACCGTTTGTAATTGTTCCATGATAGTAGATTGCCTGCCAATATAAGGGGCTGTTTCAATAACTGAGGCTAAATTAGCAACATAGAGACTATCAGTATACACATTAAGTGGGATGGAATTGTATAGTTTAAGGGCCATAATTAGAGCCTCAACTTCTGATCTTTGGGCAGACAGTTTAGGAACAGGGTGTCGAATTACTTGAGATCCATCAAAAACAACAGCAAATCCCCCTTTTGCTCCGTCTGTATAAACAGTCTAAGCTCCCGGGATAGGTTCCCCTTTAATAATTTTAGGAGAAATAATAGGACATTTTTTTTTAAGGCCTTCTAGAAGTTTATGTCGGGGAAAGTGATTATCAATTTGACCTTTGAAATTACAAAGGAAGAGACACCAAAAATCATGTTCTTGTTGTAATTTTAAAATTATATCCTGGGTATAAGGTTGAATGAGAATGTCAAAAGTTTTTCCAAATAGTGCATCACCCAAATATTTGGCTTTCCAGATCAGATTTATCACTAGTTCATAAAAGGGAGTTATCACCCGAGAGTTAGAAGCAGGTAAATGGACCCAATAGATGGGACTAGTCTGCCAAAACACTCCAGTAGGAGTTAATTTTGATGGCAGGATTATAAATGATAGGGGTATAGAATAAGCTATCTGGGTAACCTGCATCTCTTGTAAGGCTGTTTCTATTAACCTGAGTGCCTTCAAGGCTTTTGGAGTAGGTTTTCGCAGGGTGAGGGGCCTCCTCTCAAAAGGTCATACAGGGATTTAAGTTAGTAGTTCAATATACTTAAGGTTTAATCAACAATGTGAATTTATTTACCAAAATTAATCTTTATTTTAAATAGTAAGAATTATTAGGCAATAAGGATCTTTCTTTAAAGAAATAAACTTACATCTTAATAGGTGTTTGTCATGTCAAAATATGGACAAAATTTTAGCTCACATTAGTATAGTTAAATTAGGAAAATAAACTGAAATATCCTTAAGTTAATTATAGTCAGTTTAGTATATGAAATTTTTTCCCTCTTTTCTGTTTAGATAACAATATAAAAATCTTTTTACTTAGGGAAATGAATAGAAAGACCTTATTTTACCCAAAGATGATTTCTTTCTTCTTCTTAGGATCCATGTGTACTTCTTCTTTGTTGGAACATCTTTTTCTTAAAAAAAAAATACTTTGGAACAATCTTTGAACACCTTAGGATCTATAAACAAATTATTATACTTTGATAAGAAATATCAATGAAAATATAGTTAAAACCCTTAGATATTTTGTAGAAATAATTATAATAATTTATCATCTTATGAGTTTAAATAGTAACTTTGAGAATTAGAAATTATTTGATTGTATTTTTACTTAAAAGCAAATTTATAGTAAACACATTTATCTTAAATATCTGTAACTGAAAAGGCAGAGTATCTGATAAATGTAAATATAAAACATAAATTATGGGTTTCCTGTTGAAGAAAAACAATTAGGCAAATATATATTAATTAATCAATTAGGCATGTGCTAGTTAATTTATAGATTAACAAATATAGGTTATTTAAATATCTAAAAAATATATATTAAGAATAAGAACTTAACTTATAATTGTATTAACTTTATGTAACCACGTGGTCTTAAAATATTTGGATCCATTTTAATTTATTTTTAACTAGGAGTGCACTCTTCTATGTGATGTCACTTGATGTACTGAAATAAGATCCTTGAGTATACATTTTTATTTTTATGGTTAGCAATGAAAATAAGGATTTTTTGGTCATCACAGGAACCTTGTCGGCTTGTTCCTGTGGCGAGTAAATGCATCCTCATAATCTCCAAAATTAAAAGTAAAATATAAAGAAGCATATCTGATATCTCAATAGAACATTATTTAGTAACACAACTACAGAGAAAAGTCAGGTTATTTAACTTAGAACTAGTTTAAATTTAGGACTGTAACATAGAAACACGTGGAATTAAATTTTGTCTGAAAAAGATATCTTTCTGAGTAGCTCCGGTAGAAATATGAAACACAGCAAAGCAGGTTAGTGGCTGGAAGGCGGGACCAGAAGTCCTGTCTGAGTGACTGTGGAAGAACCAATCGGAAGCCCGCAAAAGTGTGGGAGGTGGGACCAGGAGGTTGCTCTTCCGGCCAGGCACCCCATGGTTACCATGGTGATGTAAACAACATGGAGTCCGCTGCCCGTTCTCGGGGCAAAAGGTCTCCAAGTTTTCCTAGCCGATTGCCTTTTGTATGATTTTGTCTGCATTTTCCCCCGCCTGGCCAAGATCTTACTGCGGTAGCAGCTTGTTCTGTCTTTGGACCGTCCCGTACACTCTGGCATATGGGGCCCGGGGTGGGCCCTTGTTCCTATTTCCCGGCTGCAGTGGGTGTTCCTGAGTATCAAACTTGGAATGATACTCGCTGCTCCAGGCGTGCCTTCCCGATCCCGTCTATCCCCCTCGGGACAATTTCATTTAATATGTCCCTCTAGCTGATTGGCAGAGAAAGACTCAAAGAGAGTCAATGTAAAGGGATGACACAGCAACAAAACAGACACAGAAAGCAAAAATGAAAGCACACAGAAAACAAAAATGAAAGTACACAGTGCAGCTGCAATAAAATATGAGGCTCTCTCTTTCTTAGTAGAGGAGCTGATTCCGCTTTGGTCGCGGGTCCCGCTCACCGGGACTATGGGGTCCCGCTCTCCGGGACGATGGGGTTTTGCTCTCCGAGACGATGGGGTCCCACTCTCTGGGACGATGGGGTTTCGCTCTCCGAGACGATGGGGTCCCGCTCTCCGGGACGATGGGGTCTCACTCACCGGGACGATCTGGTGCACCACTCCTGACGACTGAGAGTCCTGGTTTTTCCCGGGTTTCGGCACCACTTGTCGCGACCCCCTCGCCCGCAAGGAAGACGCAACAACAGGAATCTTCTTTCAGCCGTTTATTCAGGTCCTTGTTATTCTTTCTTCTCCTCCTCGGATGCCCCTCCCAGCCTTAATAAAGCATCCCAAGCCCCAATGCGAAGCTGCTACGTGGAGCTTTCTCATAGGGTGTTAAAAAACCCTGTGCCAAGTCTCCCAAATAAGGAGTTGTTTGTTACAGACCACAGTGGAGCTAGCGCCATCTTGTAATGGTGACCACAATCCGCAGAAACGGCTCACCACAATTTAATTTAGATGTGCATAACTGTATGGCACTTGCTACTATTTCATTTGATGGTACTTTGTTTCAAAATTTGATTTGGACTATATTCTAGTTAATTTTTAGAATCACATAAGCCATGTAGTTTGAATCTTTTTTTTTTTTTCTTTATGGGCAGAGTAAGTATTTAAACTAGGTATGCTGCTGGATATTGTTTAAGATCTGTTTATGTTTACCAGTATAGACATCACAATATTTTTTACAATATCTTTTTTTGAAAATAAGGATAAAGTAAATGCCCCCAAAATAAAATAAATATAATTGTATGGTTCACATTTTTAAAAATAAAAGCAGATATTTAGATTGCCAGACTATGTAGAATGAATAAGTTGTTGTCTGGCACCTGTCTATGAATGTTTCCTGACTCCTAAACCAGTTTTTCACAGCCAAAGTAAGCAGAGAGATGGAAAAATTAATGATATAATAGATTTAAGCAGTGTTTTAGTCTATATTTTATATAGTTTATTTCTATTGGAATACAGGGTTCTAAAGAATAAATGTAACTAGTTTTAATTAGTATTTTTGCAGAAGTAATTTGCATGTGAAAATTTTAAAATCAAATAATCCAATAGAAATTTTTATTTGCACTTTAATTTGCCTAGGAATTGTTTCTTTTTTTAATATTCATTTTTTAGTTGTAGTTGGACACAATACCTTTATTTTATTGATTTATATGTGATGCTGAGTATTGAACCCATGGACCTGCATGTGCCAGGCAAGTACTCTCCAGGTAGAGCCACAGCCCTAGCCCCTAGCAATTGTTTCTTAATACATAGTCCAAAATTAAGTCAAGGCAGACTTGGAATTTTTGAGTCTTCATTATTGGGCCAAATTAATGAGGTTTTACTGAACTTTTCCTTCTGGGATCTTATTGTGGCTAAGGATGTAATCTTGTTTGTTTTCTAAAACATTGAAGTTCAATGTTTTTTAATCTCTTTTCTGTGGCAGTACAGGAATTTGTTTATATCAGTGCCTTTTATTTTACTGATGAGTTCATTTCTTTAATTGTGTGCCCTAAAGCCTACTAAAAATATTCCTGGAAAATGAGGGATTAAATAGAAATTGTAACTAAAATGAAGGCTTTATCCTTTATTTCTCCTGTTAGCTGCATTTGTTACAATTTTTATACTATATTTAAATAGATATTGAGACTTTATTACAGGAATGGGATTATGGCTCAGTGGTAGAGTGCCTGCATGGCATGTTGAGGCACTGGTTTGATCCTCAGCATAACAATCAATCAAACAACCAATCAATCAATCTATTATGTCCATCTACAACTACCAAAAAAAGACTGTATTACATATTACATGGGTTGGATTTTGTGCATTTGAAACAGTTTCCTTCTATATTAGGCATAAAGCTTAGTTTAGACTGGCATAGTAAGTGATCATTTGATTGGAAAGTTGGGTAGACAGAGAAGTTCAGTCTTCCTGTGCAGAATTTGAAACTTTGTACTCTTTGCAATGAAACAGCTTTGCAATCAGGGTGGTAGTACTGAGCTGCAGTGGAAGGAGAGATGCCAAGTTCTGGTGTACAGTGTAAATGAGAGCCGCTCAGCTTTTCCTTCTGTAGACTCTGCAACTGACCAGATCTCCCCAAGGGGCACTGTTAACTCACAGTCTTCTGAGTGGAATTTTAGAAAGGGGAGGGAATAACAGTAGCTTTGGGGCACAAGGTCCATAATGAGCTCAGAGCTTAGTGAAACTCCCAAAGTTCTTAACATCCCATCCTCTTGAGAAATTTCCTCTCCTAACCCTGAAAGTTTTTTCCAGTGTGTGACATAATGCAAATTTGTGTGGAGCCAGGCAGAGCAAGTCTATTACTACAGAGTCTGGATGCTGTCTTTTAATGGACATCCAGCATGGGAATATGGCTGAAAACCACTATCCCCCTCCCCACACCTTATCTATAGCAGTGTAATTGGAATTTCACACAAGCTTTTCCTTCTTTGGTTTGTTTAGAGAGGACACTTAGGTGCAGGTGGTGTTTGTGTATGTTAAACCCCCTGTGTTTTGTTTTAGATATATTTCAGTCTGTTCTAATATAACAAATGTTTTTAGTCTGAACAATCTAGCAGCCATCACTGAAACATTAATTGCTGTCAATGAGAAAGGATATCTTCCCACATTTTTTCATGGTGATTAAACCATCCCACTTCTTTTTTCTTTTACCTTAATAACAGATTACTGACACTTGGAAATTATAATCATATTGGCTCAATCTTTATGGAAAGATTACCAATTATTGCACAGCAAAATAGGCATTTCTGTCTAATAGAGTGTTTCTTTCCATGTCTTTCTCTCAGTTCAGTGCTTTTAAATACATTTTAGGTGAATGAATACATTGTGTCATGCTGTGATTTAATATTTTTAAAGACTTTATTGATAACTTTTTAAAAAACTTATGTGGTAGCGGAATGAAGGAGGAAGATTATTCATTCAATGTGAAATCTTCATAGATCTTTAGATGTTTACAAGGTAGAAGGATGGCCAATGTTAATTACCCCTACTCTGGTACAAGTTCTGAAATGAGTATTTGCTGTGAAGAGTTGTGAACAGCAAGGATTCTTGTGCTGGGCTGTGGATTGAGCATTGCACTGTGTTCTTTGTGTGCATTACTTCATTTTGTTCTCAAAACAACAAGGACTCAGTAAAATTGTAAAATTTTTCCTTAGGCATGTAGCTAGCAGGTTTAAGAAAAAAGAAAAACAAACACTTGAATTCAGATCTCTCTATCCCTAAGTTCTAGTGCTTTCTTATGCATACAGAGAAGAGTATTGGTTAGAATCTTAGAAAGTTGTATGCAACTTCATAGGCTGCAACAGGATGATGGATGGATAGTATAAGGCCAGCTTCAGGAACTTGGTGAGACCCTGTATTAAAATAAAAAGGTGTGGGGATGTTACCCAGTGGTAGTACATCCATGTGTGCTTCAATCCTAGGTTCCACACACACAAACACACACACACACACACAAAAAAAGGAAGAAAAATGTTGTTAGACTCTTTCCATTGTTGTATTCTAGATAATGGAAATGTTGAAAAGACTGACAATAACTCTATTCTCTCACCACCCCTGCCCTCATTCATACTATCCTTTTTATTTTTAATGTTCCTCAGCATCAACTAATAAAATCTAGGAGCATGCCACGGTGTCTGGCTCAATGTGTTCAATACAACATAGGCTAGTTTAATTTAGCAGCACTCTGAAATGAAAGGTTCATGCTGCCAAGTACAAACAGACCTTCTGTGGGATGTTAATTTGATTATAGGAGAGAGAATGCTTGTCTTTCATTGCTATGTGCTAATAAAGAAGCTGGCAGATTTTCTTATGAGTATAAAGGATTTTGACTTGTTTATATCCGTGTAATTGATAAGAAGTGAGTAGTCCTAATAAACATTTTTCTTTTTGTAGTCTTTGGTTAGTTTCATTCTGTAACCTGCCAGCTAATTGTGACTTGCATGCTCTTTTGTTCTTTGCTCTTTTTACTTTGGATCTGGTTTTATGGTTGGTTTTAATAGGGATTTATTGGTAGGAACATAGATTATTTCCCCATTTGAACAGATTGTATGTTTTTATGACAGATTATTCTGTGACTGGCAGAGTGATTCAACCAGAGCCTCTTGCAGAGGTGTTACTATATGACTTTGTGCAGCCATTTAAAAAAATGACTGCTTTATTTATAAATAATTCACATTACCATCAAGGTCACTCCTTAAAAATGCAATTCACTGAGTTGTAGTATACTCACATAGTTGTGTGCCTATCCTGCTGTCAAATTCTGAAACGCTTTTGTCCCCTCCAAAAAAGATCCATACCCTTTAGTCATCACTCTGCACTCACTCTTGCTCCATGTAGCAATGAATCTCCTTTCTCTCTTTGTGGATTTACTTGTTCTGGACATGTTATATAAATGTAATCATTCAGCCCTTTGTGTCTGGCTTCTTAGCATGTTTTTGAGGTAGCACATAACAGAACTTTATTCCTTTTTTATTGCTAAATAATGTTCTATTATATGGATACACTGCAGTTTGTTTATCCATTTATCAGTTGATTTATATTTGGGTGACTTGTACTTTGTGGTTCTTATGATCATGTGAATATTTGTGTTTTTTAGTTGACTTATGTTTTCTTTTGGGTAGATACTTAGAAGTGAAATTTATTGGCCATAAGTAAATCTGCCAGACTGTTTTATAAAGTGACTCTATCATTTTGCATTACCATCATCAATGTTTGAAGATTTCATTTCTCCATATCCTTGCCAACACTTTCCCAAGGTATTTTTCCATAGTAATCATCCTAATGGGTATGAAGTGGCATCTCATTGTGGTTTTAATTTGGATTTCCCTCATAACTAATGATATTGAACTTTTTCATGTGCATGTTAGCCATTGTTTTTCTTTGTTAGACAAATGGCTATTCAGATCCTTTGCCAATTTTAAAATTGAGCTGTTCTTTTCTTGATCAGTTGTAATAGTTCTTACGTATTCTGGATATACACAAATGTACTCTTATCAGATATAGTGTTTTTACTTCTTATGAAGCATGTATATTTTTTATTGGAGTCTAATTTACCAATTTTTTGTCTCCTTATGCAGTTTCTCTGAAATTTTCTATAAGTTAAAAAAAAAAACCACAACAGACCATATTTCTCAATGTTCCATTAATATTTTTTTAAGAGAGAGAGAGAGAGAGAGAGAGAGAGAGAGGGAGGGAGGGAGGGAGGGGGAGAGGGAGAGAGGAGAAGAGAGGAGAGAGAATTTTAATATATATTTTTTAGTTTTCAGTGAACACAACATCTTTGTTGAATATGGTGCTGAGGATCGAACCTGGGCTGCACGCATGCCAGACAAGTGCACTACTGCTTGAGCCACATCCCCAGCCCCCATCAAAATTTTTTTCTACAGAAATAATTGTCATTTAGTTAACTACACATGGGTTAGAGATATTAAAAAATATTTTGTTTTCAAATATTTTTATCAAATTTAATTGGAGAAGCCTAAGTTTTCAAACCTGATATCTAGTGCCCTTTTTTTAAAATCAGAAAATATCTTTGAGTGTTCTGCTTAGCTCAGAATGCACATGTTATTCTGTAGACATTTATAGGTGTCTAATGTATTTTGAGGACTTGACTGGGTTTGGAGATCCAGGGATGCTGGGAACATGGTCCTGTCCTTAAGGAACAAGAGGTCATGTACCAGGCTACTGATTTCTATAGAGGGTAGTGGCACCAGTGGAGGAGGAGGGGCACTGTCTGGGTGAGAAAGCCTCACAGGGAGTCAGTGCTGGTGCTCTGTCTGCAGAGATGCGTGGGTGATCAGAACCTTTTGTTATAATCTGTGATTCTTCCTTTCAGACACTTGCTGCTGTGTGTGTTGTGTACATTGGCACCAGTTATCTGTAACAGCAATATTTATGGATATTAATGTAATGATATGTAGACATCATTGTGATGACTTTGATACCTAGAAGTAAGCCTGAAGAAAGCCACTTTTCTTGGATTTCTTCAGGATTTCAAGAATGGGGACTTCCTATTTACTAATTAATTCAGTGCGGTGTGTTCATGTATCTGAGTTCCAGCCCAAACCCAAGCAGTTCTGGGTAGTCAGAGCTACAATGTGAATCAAGGAGGAAAAGCTGTTTGGCTGGAGGGAAGATTGTGAATAGAGGGTGGGGTGAGTCCTGTTAAGGAATTTAGATCTATCTTTAATAATGGAGAGCTATTGATGAGTTTTGGTGTGTGTGGGGAACATGTTTTTTCCTGTTATTGTAGCACAGATGCTGGTTGTGAGGACTAGAAATAAGAGAATTGTGGGGCCATTGGACTAGTCCAGATAAGAGCCAATGAGGACCTGAGCTAGGATACTGATGGTAGAGATGGATACACCCACTGGAAAATTTTAGAAGGTGCAAGTCTGGATGCTTGGCTGCAGTCAACCATCATAAGTTAAAAGGAGGCTTACTAAAGAAGGAAGACTTTTGAAGAAGGTTTCAAAGGAATGAAATGCCACAGAAGTCAGCATGATTTTAGGACCTTGGGGTTAAAAGTGACAGAGCAAGGGCCATCCTCAGGCTCTTCCACAAGAGGGAGGAAAGAGGGTCTCTTACCAGCTGTGCTTTTTAAAATCCCAAGAGCATTCTTTTTTTTAACTTATATTATTTTTTTTAGTTGTTGATGAACTTTATTTATTCTTATGTGGTTCTGAGAATCAAACCTGGTGCTTCACACATGCTACACAAGTGTTCTACCACTGAGCCACAACCCCAGCCCCCAAGATCACTCTTAGGCTTGGGACTTTTGCCCTCTGTTCAGGCAGAAGTTTTGCTGGGAGCTCCCTGCCATCTTCAGAAGCATTCCCAGAATTGGGGAAGCATTGTGGAGCACAGCCATCTGTTCCTCTTTTGTAATTCAAGCTGACTTGGGCAGTTGTTAAGATCTGAAGCAGAAGGTTGAGAATGCCTAAGAAGTTTGTTGCCTGGGTAGCCTGTGATGACAGCTTTTCTGTCCAAGAACAAGGTTCACAAGTGAGTAGACTAGAATGCAGGAAGTAAACAGAGTTCACTTTTAGACCAGCTTAGTTTGGGATGTGACTGTCCAGATGTTACATTCCTGTGACTATTCACTTGACTTCCTTCACTAATAAAAGCCACTCTAGGGACAGGTTATTTTCTTTGCTATGAGTTTCCAGAGCCTAGCATTACTGTACTTGGCACATCTGTGAATGAATGCATACAGGTGGCCATGCATAGCAGGCCAGGATGGATTATTTGATCAGGAAAGGTAGATTCAGGAGCCCCATGTAGAGCTAGGTGGTTGATAAGTCTTGAGATTTATTCTTATTGGCTAAAAGACTTTTATGAAACTTCAGCTATTGTGTGGATCTGTAATTTTCATGTCTAAGTAACAAAATTGTGCCTGTTTTCTTTTTTTCTTTTTGCCCTGCCTAGAATTTAATGCCAGTAATTGTCTGTTGACAATCCTGCCAGTGATTTTGTGTGTGTGTGTGTGTGTGTGTGTGTGTGTGTGTGTGTGTGAGTGTGAGTGTGTGTGTGTGTGAGTCAGATTAGAATCAGTCTTGTGATAAATAGGGAAAATGTAAGTGATAAAGGCAGAGAAACTCTATTTCCTTTTAAGAATAACTGACACATAGGGTAAAATCTTGGAAATGATTTCAGATCACTCATGTAAACTCTCACAGAAGATGTTTATAAAACACTTGGAACAATACATATTGTACTAAGAAAATGTGCTTTTATCAACTCTAGAAATACAAAGCAGGGAACTTAATAAATCAGGCCTTATTTGTGAATGGAAAGGACTGAAAGTTCACCTTAAAAGTAAGAATTCAGTTGATATCAAGATTGTGTATTCTGAGTAGCAGAAGTTAATGTAGTTACTTTTCTTTTTTAAAAAAAAATGATTACAGATTTCAGATTTTGGCATCTTAAAATCTGACTCCTGATTCCTATCTCTTAATAGTTATTGGAATACCAGTCTAGAATGGAATTCAACTTTGATATTTTTACTCTAATTTTGAGATGACTGTGGTTCTAATTTTATCTCCACTCTATATTCAGTAAAGCCAAAGTATTGTTAGCTTGGGTATGCCATAATTTTTATTATTTCAATTTCAGAAAAAACATAATTGTGTCTATATAAATTAGTAATATTACTCTTCTACTTGGGATAGGTTTGTGTTGCTTTTAAAAATGTAAGGCGAAAATACAGTTGTATTAACTTAGAGGCTAAATATTTTTTTCCTACCACCCTACCATATAACACAATATAATAGTGAGTTGCATATTTGTTTGTGCCTTGGTGTATGTGGGAAATTGGCTTGAGAACCCCCTGTGAACACCAAAATCTGTAGATGTTATACTCTCTTATATAAAATGATGCAATATTTGCATGTAACTTATACCCATTGTTCCAAGTACTCTCCATCATGTCTAGATTACGTACAGTATCTAATATAGTATAAATATGGTGCAAATAATTGTGATATTGTATTCCTTAGAGAATAATGACCCTCCAAAAAGTCTGTACATGTTCAGAACAAAAGCATGTTTTTTCCAAATATTTTCTACCTGCAGTTGGTCAAATCCATGTATGTAGAACCCTGAAATATTGAAGACCAGTTTTAAAATATTTATTTATTTTTTAGTTGTAGTTGGACATAATACTTTATTTATTTTCATGCAGTGCTGAGGATTGAACCAAGGGCCTCATATGTGTTAGGGGAGTGCTCTATTGCTGAGCCACAACCCCAGCCCACCAATGTGTTTTTAACATTTGTATTTATTGTCTCAAATCTTCCTATTCCCTGCAGTAGATGTGAGCCTTTTAAAAAATTTTACATTTTTTTTTTACCAAAAACTTTCAGATTCAGCAGTATCTTTTAGCAAGTTGTAATAGACATTTCTAAGAATTAAAATTAAGTTATAGCATCTCAGCTTTTGAAAATACTGTAAGATATATTGCTATAATTGATTATTTAAAATAACTCAGATTAACTTTTGCTTGAATTGTAGATTAATGCTTGTTCTTTCAGTTAGAGTTTGAAGAAATATAAAATAGAGACTTTGTGTGATCTAAATTTTAACAAAGCTACTCAGTATGGAAAACAGTACATTTCAGATTTTAATGATGAGATCAAAATCATGAATCTGAATTGTGTATGCAGTTAAATAACTACGTGAAAATTTTTTGAACCAAGGTCCTAGAACCTCACATTTTATCACTTTTAAAATCTGTTACAGAGCTGAAATTAAAGAACATGGATTTTCAGAGGTACCCTTATCAGTCTCTAGAAAAAAGTAATTAAAATTCATTTTATACAGTGCAGTTTACTCTGTTTTTCTATTTTCTGACTTTTTTTTTTTTTTTTTACACCAGGAATTGAGCCCAGGGTGCTCAAGCACTGAGCCACATCCCCAACCCTTTTTTCTTCTTTTCTTGAGACAGAGTTTTATTAAGTTGCTTAGAGCTTCACTAAATTGCTAAGGCTAGGTTTGAACTTGCAATCCTCCTGCTTCAGGTTTACAAGCCACTGGGATTACAGGCATGTGCCTCCAACCTGGCTGAACAATCTTCTTAATTGACAAAGAACAGTAGATGCTGTTTAACTGGTTCTTGCTCTTATGTTAGTGAAGTCTTAATTTAAATTTCTTTCTGCATTTCAAAGAGAACAAAATAGTTACAGTAATTCTAAAAGGGTAGAAGTTATGTAGTTTCTGTAAACTTCTTTTTTGGATGTTATCTGTGTGTAACAGTTAAATAGGAATTTTGGTCAAAGGACAGTGGAAGGCAGGGCTGTCACTACACTGTTACTCACACAGAATCATTCCAAAACCAGCATTGTGGGCAGGGGATGTGGCTTGCCTCACATATGTGAGGCCTTGGGTTTGATCCTCAGATCCACAAACAAATCATTATTCTATGTTTTCATTAAAAAAATACAAAGTCATGTTTGGAGGAATGAAGGATAATTACTCATTTATATATCTTATTTGTTATAACTTGACACAAATCATTTGCTTATGTGATAAACAATGCTTCACTTAAGAACAGAATTGTTTTGAATATTTAAAATCACTTTAAACATGGTCAGAATTAATAATAGCACTGCCGGTAAGGCCATTCTATAGATGTCATTTTAAAAAAGAGATCTTGATCTTACCTGAAATTGCAAGATATGGCAATAAAGGCTAGCTGAGAGCCAAAACTTGGAAGATAAATTGTAGCACACACCCAGCTCTGCCACTATGTTGTATCTTCTCCATGCAAAGGCAGATGGTCAGATTAAGATGAATTAGAGAAAAATGACTATACTGAGATTAAATGGGAGGTACTTGTGATGGGATGAATCCATATTCTCTGGCAGGTATGGTCCCATTTGAGGCCTTCTTAATAAAAGGTTCAAGATATACTCTGTGCTATTAGTAATGGAAATTAGCTCAGTGACCTTGGACAAGTTATTTAAAATCAATGACTCTTTACCTGTCTATAATATTCTCCAGCATAGCATTGTTGTGAACATGAGTGGGGATGCTGCATATAAACTAGTAAGCACAGTGCCTAGCACATTGCAAGTTACAAGTAGATCTTACTCCACAAAACAGTGGTTTTCTTCAAAGCAAAATGCAACAGGAGGGCAGTAATTGACAGTGGAGGTGTCAAGAGGAACCACAAATTGGCTCTTAGCTTCAATGGAACTCAAGCTGTAGCAGATGTTATTTTGCAATTTTAATTACAATCAGTATCAGAGGTGAGATGTAACGTTTCATAACTTTAATTATAAGTGGTTAAATGTCTTTGCTTTTTTTCACCAATTTACCTAAAGCAGACCATTTTCATTTGTAAAACTCCAAAAATCAATAAATAGAAGATGCAAGGAATACTATGAATACTATGAATACTGAATACTATGGTTATCTTCATCTTTTATTTAGTGGATATTGCTTCTCAGGGAAGAGGAGAATACTTGGATATTGTGCTTGCAGAACTCATAGTCTGGATTCCATGGTTACTGAACACTAAGGATTAGTGGTGTTTAATGTAGATATGAATTTCGGTATGATGTGTTTGAAACATGTGTAGAGAAATCATGTCAGTCAAAATTCATTAAAAGCTTATTGTTTAGCAAAAAATTGTACCTTTGAGAACACAAAACATGATGGTTTTGAAGAACCTGAACAAATTTAGAAGAAGAGTAAGTTTTTAAGAGAATCTGAAGCACATACCATCCACAGTTACTATTGACAAGTGATTTTTATAGATTTTTGGGTACCTTGAATGAGTTCCTGGGTTCTTTTTTTAAATTATTCATTAGTTGTAATCAGTTATACATGACAGAAGAAAATGTTTCAATTCATTGTACACAAATGGAGCAGATGTTGTGTTCTTTTAGAGAAACAACCTTAAAGGGTAGTATCATTGTAAGGGAAAAACATAGTGGAAGGTTTTCAAATGGATGTCCTTTTTATGATGTAAAAGGTCTTGTATATTATGGCAGAGCTATGGATGGTTTTATTTGTGATGAGTAATTAAGCTTGTATCTTCTATAAGATATAGTAATTTCCATTCTTTTTTTAAATTTTATTTTATTTACTTATTTTTTAAGAGAGAGGGAGAGAGAGAATTTTAATACTTATTTTTTTTAGTTATCGGTGGATACAACATCTTTGTTTTGTATGTGGTGCTGAGGATCGAACCCGGGCCGCACGCATGCCAGGTGATCGCTCTACCGCTTGAGCCACATCTCCAGCCCATAATTTCCATTCTTGGTCCAGTTAGCTGAGTTCATTAATGAAGAATATGCTGTTACAGAATATTATCTTTGATACCAGCTGTTAGAGAATTTACTTAAAAACTTCCTATTTGTTATTGGTATTTAAAAAAAAATATTTGTGGTCTGTCTTTTCACATCCTTTTATATTTCTAAGCCAGAACCACCACTTAGAACTGGCAGACTCCATATTTGCTGTGTGTGGAAGTAATTTTTAATCTTTGTTCTGAGTTCACTTAAGATATGAGAGATACTTGTCATTTTGGAATTCTAAGCTGTTAATATACAGTTCTTCAGTCATTTTATCATTGAAATTTATTATTTTAACCTTTAATTAGAAGAGTCACTGTTCTTGGCTGTCTGTGGCCTGTTTCCATTGCTATTCGTTCATCATGTGATTTAAGTGTTGCTAAACCTTACAAATTATTCCAAAAGAGACATGGAATAACTTTGTAATTTGTTACTGTCCATTCTGCATAAAATCCAGCCCTTTCAACCATGACATACTGAGAGCACATGTACAGTAAACATTTATTTGAATTAATGAATTGCTTTAGGGCAGCTTGCAAACATAGTGTTTTAAGTATTCAGTGGTAGTGTAGCTAAACATTCAGACTTCATTTGAAGCCAGTAAACAGACAACTGTGCAATCCAGGGAGATCAATTTGCAATTTGTTACCTTTTATATACAATAATAATTTAGTTTTTTTTTAAGAGAGTGAGTTTTTTAATATTTATTTTTTAGTTTTTGGTGGATACAACATCTTTATTTTATTTTTATGTTGTGCTGAGGATCAAAGCCACCACCCTGCACATACCAACCTACTGATCTGCTGTCACTATAGGTTAGTTTGTTTATTCTAGTGTTTTATGTAAATGGAATTATATCACATGTACTCTTTTTTTTTTTTTTGGCTTTTTTACTCAGTGTAATTATTTTGAGATTTGTCTCTGTTTCTGATTATATCAGTAGTTTATTCTTTTAAGTGCTCAAAGTATTCCATTATATGGATGTACCTGTTCACCATTGACGGCCAATTGAGTGTTTCCAGCATTTGGCTCTCAGAACTAAATCCATCAGAACAACTTTATTCCAGATCTTTGTGTGAAATTAGGCTCTCTTTTCTATTTGGTAAATACCCAGAAGTGATTTGTATAGATCATGTGGTACGGTATTTTTAATTTTTAAAACTGCCAAACTGTTTTCCAAGTTGTTGTTTCCTTTTACATTCCTACCAGCAGTGAATGAGGAATAAGTTGCCCCAAGTCTCTATCTTAAATACTTACTGTGGTAGTCTTTTTAAATTTTATTTCTCTAATAGATACATAGTATTACCTCATTGTAAATGTTTTTTTAAAAAAATTAGTTGTAGATGTACACAATATTTTTATTTAATTTATTTATTTTTATGCAGTCCTGAGGATTGAACTCAGTGCCTCATATGTGTAAGGCAATTGCTGTGCCACTGAGTCACAACCCCAGCCCCTCATTGTGATATTAATTTGCAGTTTCCTTTTGCCTGATGATGATATTGAGCATATTTTCACGTGCTTATTTGCCATTCCTTGGTAAAGTATCAAATCTTGTATGCTATTATTTTTGGAATATTTTATTTTTTTATTTATTAAGTTTTAAGTGTTCTTTATATATTCTGGATACAAATTCTTTATCAGATTTATGATATTTTGTCCCAGTCTGACATGTTTTACGTTCCCCTAGCAGTGTCTTTCAAAGAACACATGTTCTTAATTTTGATGAAATTCAATTTACGAATTGTTCTTTAATGCACTTTTGGTATCATACCTAATAACTCTTTGCCTAACCCCAAGTCACAGAAGTTAGCTCCTGTTTCCTTGAGGAGGTTTATTGTTTTAGGTTTTATACTTAGGTATATGACCCATTTTAAGTTAATTTCTGTATGTGGTGCAAGGCAGGGGTCAAAATTCATAAGTTTTTGTATTTGGGTATTTAGTTCTAGCACCATTTCTTAAAAATGAACATTGTTTCTTTGCTGAATTGCCTTTGTCCCATTGCCAAAATCAGTTTTCTCTGTACATGGGTCTATTTTGGCCTCTATTTTGTAGCATGATCTGCTTGTTTATTTTTATATCAGTACCACATTGTCTGAATTAGTTTACCTTTGTAATAGTGTTTTTCTTTCAGATTTTTTCTTTTGCAGAGTTCTTTGGACTCTTCTGGGTCCTTTGCATATGCATTGGAAGTTTATAATCAGCTTACCTGTTTATACAAAACAGCCTGCTGGGATTCTGAGATATTGGACCTATGAATCAACTTGGAGAGAATTGACTTCTTAACATCATTGAGTCTTGCAACAAATGAACATGTTATTTCTTCCCATTTGTTTAGATTTTCTTTAATTTTTCTCAGCAATCTTTTAAAGTAGAAGTCTTGCATAGCCCTTTCAAATTTGTCTTAAATATTTGACATTTTTGGTGTTATTATAGTATGTTTAAAAACTTCAATATATAATTTTTCATTACTAGCATAGAACAACAATTCAGTTTTGTATCTAGCTCTTGTATCATGCAGTTTTGCCAAACTCACCTTCTAGGAGTAGCTTTTTTGGGGGTATATTTCATTGGATTTTCTATATAGATAATCTAATCATTTAACAATATGGTTTGAATTCTTCCTTTCTCACTTGAATGTCATTTTTTTTCTTGCCTTATTAAACTAAGCAGAATCTCTGGTATATTGTTGGATAGAAATGATGGGATTGGTAATCCTTGTCTTGTTCCTTATATTAAAAGAAAAATGTTCAATCTTTTTTTTTTATTATGTGTGCTGTTAACTGTAGGGTTTTTTTTTTATTCCTTTTATCAGAATGAGACTGTTCTATTCCTAAGGTTTTTATTGTTTTTGTTTTTGAACTAAGAATGGGTATTGGATTGTTATTATTTGTTTGATAATATAGTGATGTGCATTGTGTTTTGAATGCCAAACCAGCTTTGCAATATTAGCTTAAATCTTATTTAGTCATGAGGTATTATGTTTTTGTTTTTGTTTTTGTGCTTGGGATCAAGCCAGGGCCTTACACATGGTAAGCACACACTGTACTACTGAGTTATACCACAGCCCAAGAACCAGCATTTAATTAGTTTATTTTTCTCTATTTTTTTTCTGTCATTTATTTAGAGATCTTTCTCCTCTTTCTTTATTACTTCTTTTTCTCATTTACTCTCTGCATGTGATTTAATTATTTATTTTGCCATATTTAAAAATTTTTATACATAAAATATGGTTCTTTGAAGATTGTGATTTAAATTGTTTCGTCTCTGAGACATAATGATATTGAGGCACAGAGAAGTGTGCTGTAGCTCAGTGGTAGAGTGCTTCCCTCACACATATGAGGCACTAGGTTCAATCCTTAGCACCACATAAAAATAAATAAATAAAGATTATAAAAAAGATGGATTAGGAGAAACTAATGTCTGAGGCACCTTACTTTGTTGAAATCTGTGGAAAAATTCCTGAGAGAAAATCCTAAGTGTTACTTTTTTTGTCACTTTCTTTTGCTTTTTTTTTTTTTTTTTTTTTTTTTTTTTTGCCGTGGCAGGGATTGAATTCAGGGATGTTCTGCCACTGAAATACATCCCCAGCCCTTTTTATTTTAGGGCAGGGTCTCAGTTGCTGATGTTGGCCTTGAACTTATTATTCTACTGCCTCTGTCTCCTGAGCAGCTGGGATTATAGGCTTGCACCTGTGTGCCCAGTTTTCCGGTGTTAGTTTTTTTTTAGATGGACATAATACCTTTAATTTATTTATTTATTTATATGTGGTTCTCAGGATCTACAGGAGAAGAACATGACGCTCTGAGGATTGGAAGGTAAATAAAATTTGTGATTTCAAAGGGATTTTCTGGAATTAGTGAAAGTAGTAAATAAACCACATCTAATAAAAAGTTGGCATAGCACATTTGAAAGGAACCCTGTTCTATGATTTTTAGCTCCAGAATGTGATGTCAATAAGATACTGCCTTTTCCTGGTTGAGAGATTTGCATCTTCATGCTACCTTATTTCTGACAAGGGTGACACTGATGTAGCTCAGTGGTAGACTAGCTAATCTATGCTTTATTTTACAAGAAAGTTCTGGCTTAACTGCACAGGATATGTTACATTTCTTAACAAACTGTTATCTACAGGAGAAATGCAGTTTCAAAACAATTTTTACAAGACCAACTTAAGTTACCCTGAAGTGAAGACTTTTGTGACCCTGCTATAGACCAGATTCTGGAACTCAGAGAAATAAAAATAATTCTTACTAACCATGAAATCTGCGAGAGTTTATGCTTAAGAATTCAATTAGTAATGGTGAACATGAGCCTAATTAACCTAAAGTTGTCATGGCAGAGGATACTTGGGAGTTTGAAGTTATCCTACTGTCAGTCCAAAGTCAAGAAGTGTACCTGGGCAGGACACTTTGGGATCTTTTTTTTAGGTCTTCAAAAAAAAATGGATTTCAAGAGAGTCATGCTATTTTTTTTCAGAGAGAACACACTTTCTTCTGTCAGAGTGTCACCCTGTTCCTCCTTCACATCACTTCTAATAAACTCAATGCCTCCCTGAGATGTATTTTAGAATCTTTGACAATACAAACAATAGTGTTATTTCTTAAGAAATTCACAGGGAAAAGATTGCAAATCAAGGTTCCTGAGAAAAGCTTAACAATTTACACTTAGCCCCTCATTCTAAAGCCACAACTTGTTCAACATACATTCCCTTCACTAACAGAGCCTTCTTTGCCCTACACAGGAATTATGATGAAAATAGGAAACACATAGTTAATACTAATAGCAAATGAGTTGAAGTTCCCACCTATCCTGAGTCAGTGACACCTGGCGCAGCAGATCTCTCCTGTCATTTGTAGACAAACAATTTAGCAGGGTGGGAATGTGCCTAGAAGTGCTCTGTGGGTCTAAGGACAAAGGTGATGCATAATCTCAGTGAGGTTCTTAGTGCCTTGCCATTGCTGAGGCTGGCTTTGAACTCACTGTCCTCCTGCCTCAGCCTCTCCAGTTGCTAGGATTACAGGCATGCACCCCTGCCTGTGGTAGATCCCAAGGGTTTGATCAATGAAAACAGAGGAGCCATAAACCTGTCTTTGTGTCCTTATTTGATTCTGATCTGTATGCAACTTACTGTCACTCAAACAGTAGGCCTACTGAATTAGACAGGCACTCAGTGTAGATAGGTGAATTTGTAAGGGTCCTTGAAGCATCTGAGAAAGAGACCACACAAGAGACTGGCTTCATGCAATTGGCAGGAGGGAGTTTATTGAACCAGCATGCTGGGGCTCAAGGCTCACTCAGGAAGGGAGAGCAGCCCAGAGCCCAGAGCAAAGGTCAAGCAGAGCTTAAGTACACTTTTTGGGGAGGGCAGGGGGGGGGCGGGCTTTGCATACATCAGAACAAATCATCATGAGGCATGGGAAAATTGAACAACAACTCTGAGACATGATTAGCACATTCATTGGTGGGAACAGGTCGGGCGGGGGTGATTGGTCACTCCTAAGTGGGGTACACATTCAAACTGATTGGTTCAGGCCCTCTGACAAACTGCACAGGGCCCTAGGCTAAATGTCCAGTAGGGCCTTGTCTTAACTATCTCAGGAATTTCAGGTTCTGGGTGTATCAGAGGAACTTAAGAATACCTAGTCTTTTACATTTTAATTCAGGCTTTGCAGCTTAGAAACTTTACCCTTTCAAATTGAGTCAGGTTGAATCTAAGAAGCCAATTTTGAGTGAATCTGGGAAGTTAGAGACTGTCCCCTGAGGGATATTATCAGGAACCTGCCCCTGCTCCAACCTGTTGCCAAGGTAACCTGTCCCAGGTTTTCCCCTCCTTACAGGGAGCTATAAGATTGTAAATGTGTCCTTGTCTACTCCATCTTGCCCTTCCCCTTCAGCCCACCTATTTCCCAACTTTAGGCCATCCCACCAAGCCTTTCTGATCCTAGCCAGTCCTCAGGAAGAAGAAAAGGGAGGAAAGGCAGGAGAACAAAGGAAGCCTAGGACATATAAAAAGGGCAGAACACCTTGCTTCTTAGGATACCCAGATACCAGCTATGGCCCCCTTCTCCCTTGTGGGAGAAGTCTGTGTTACCCTTTTCTAAATAAACCCTGCTTCATATGCTTCCCTCAGCATGCTTCTCTAATGTTCAAACTTCAACATGTGGAAAAGTAAGACTTGTCACCAGTAACCAGTGGTATCTCTACCAGGCTCAATTTGGAGGAAGTTCCTGAAGCCCTTTCCAATCTGTCTCTTGGGTGAGAACTGTCCAATCAAGAAACAGTCAGTGATGAGTGGGCAGACTTCCACAGTCTTCTGTTCCTTTTGTTTTTGGAGCCTGTCATTCACTGAATCCATTTCTTTGCTTCCAGGTTTCTGTGCTACACTGAAGCTGAAAAAAAAAATATGTATATGGGGAACACTGAGCATACTGAAAGCCAGAAAATGGTAAGTGTGGGTTCTTATTTTGAGACTGGATAGAGAGGCTGTTTGAAGCCAGTGGGACTGGCAATGGTGGCTGGAAACTCCTCATAATTGTCTCCAGAGTCTGGTGGATAGAGGGTCTCTCCTTGGCAGCTTAGCTTTTAGTTTTCTCTGACTAGTATAGTGGAGCTTAGATTAGCATTTTAGACCTCAAGTCTTTTGTTCCATAATTGTATGGTGTTTTCGGAGCCTTCCTGAATTCCTATGTGGGCATCTGTGTGCCATTAGCTCAGCATGTCCCCAGAATGTGTGGTGAAGACTGGGATAATCATCAGAAGAGGACCCCAACTTCATTAGTTGTGTTCCTGCATGAGAGACGCTGTGGCTTTTTTAGGGACCCCTGTTCTTGTTCCTCCTAAGTTTTTATTTTTGTTGTTTATATGTTTCTTTACTTTAGACCATGAATTATTCCCATGGGTGTTTATCTATTGACCCACATTCTCAACCTTTTTCTATATATTTATGTAGAGACAAAGTCTCACTGAGTTTCTTAGAACCTCACTAAGTTGCTCAAACTGGTTTTGAACACAGCATCCTCATTCCTCCTCAGCTTTCTAAATGTAGACTAAGAAGTATCTCAAATCCAAAATGATTATCTGATAGTTTAGCTATTTATAGGTCTGAGATTAAATCCCAAATTTCCAGCTCCCTTCACATTCTCAAAGGCAGGCTTCTTGCACAACTTGATTGAGAAAAAATAAAATCAAATAGATAGTAAAATTAAAAGGCAGCTGTATCATGGACATCTTATTTAACCACACCTGAAGGTTAATGGATAGATATGTTAATGAGCACCATTAAGGCCTATTCAAATTAAAGAAAAAAAAAAAAAACACTTGAGACTCACTTATGGGAATACCTTCAATCAAATTCTTTTTCCTTGGGGTGAACCCAGTTGGAAGTCACTGGAAGGAGGATGGGATATATTAAGGACAAACTTGAACCTAGTTGGTAATAAAAATGCCTTTTTCAATACTCATTTTAAATAGATATTAACCAAAGCTTTGCCAAAAACCATATTTAAACTTCGAAACTGACACACACAAAAAATGAGTTCTTCTGCTAACATGCCCTTTCCCACATTTTGGGAGTTGTATTTTTTCTTGCTAAAATAAATCCTACTCTTTTTACTGCTACCTTCCCTGAGTGTCCATAGATTTTATTCTTCAAAACTTGTGAGACAAGATCCCAGAGAAAATTGGTTAAATGGAAAATTCAATTTCATCTCAAAACTTCTGTTTCAACATAATTATGTTTTCCTATATTTTGTTTTAAAGGCATGCTTCATTTGTATTTTTTTTCTCCAAGAACTGGATGACAGTTTTAAAAGATTTTGCTTTATCCTTGTGAGACTTTCACATAAGAAAAAAGCAGGAAAAAATTAGATGACATTAAAAATAATGACTTTTTTCTTAATAAAATAATATAGTCAATGTGTCCCAGTCGCCAGGGGCAAAATTGAGACATATGCAGTCAAGGAGAGAAATAAAAAATGTCCAAATGCTTCTGCCCCTTTTAATGCTTTATTCACTCAAATTGCTCAATGCAATTATACTCTATAGGTTCATACTGAAGAAAATAACAATCCTGAATGCTAGGCACTGTAATAGAGATAATCCATTCACAGCAAAAGGAAAAAAAAGGTTAATTAATTTACTGCTAAGAAGTATAGATTAATTTTAGACACTGCAAAAGTAACTTAGTCATGACAGGCTAGTTACACACATTCCCTCTGTGTAGTAAGTTTAAATGTCAGAACAAAATTCTTAAGCCTTAGGCTTTTAGTCCAGCAGATGCACACTCACTCAGACCATGATGACCAGGTCCAGAACCAAGGCAGGTTTCTCCTGGCTTGGAGTGGACAACAGGTTGAGGAGAGAACCTATGGAGAAGTTGTGGCTTTCACCAAAGTTCAGATGAAGTGGTAGAGTTTGAGAGATGAGAAAATCATGCAGAGGATCAGAAGAAAAATGACAAGTGATGGGATGTCAGGTCCTCATCAGGCTCTTCAGCTTGAGTGCATGCTGGTTTCTGCTGGCTAAATCCCTGCTCATTAGCTCTATTATTTATACTAAATTTGGGGGCGTTTAATCTTTCTTTCAATTCTTATTAGCTATCATGGGATTTCTCCATTACGTCATTTACCCTGGGGTAAGAAACTTCTGGTCTTGTGGTCTCCACTCTGATTTTCTTGTCTGTCTCTCTTATCAGGCCAAGTATAGCCTGCCAGATTTTTCACTCTGTTTATCAATTTAAGGGGAAGTAACTTTTTTTTAGGCCATACTGGAGGACTCTATGGGTGTGCCTGGTGCCACTGCATGTTTCAAACTGGAGTTTTTAAAATGGAGTTGTTTAAGTTCAGGGCTAAGGCCATCCTCACAGTCCCAATTAAATACTTTTTAAAAATGTAATGGGACCTTAAATGAGGTTTTTCCCTCCATATATGTAAGACCACTTTATTAAAATGACCTGTAGAAGCATTCCAAACATTTCCAGGAAACATCTGTGTACTAGTGTGGAGGAAAATAAAGATGGGACTGAACTTGATTTAAACTCTAAGGAAGTTTAATCACAAACACTAGAGTACATAGTAAATCTGAACATCGAAAGCCATGTGAGAAACCTGATACATTTAATGAAATTAGTTATCAATGAACTTTTATTTTACTTATTGATATGTGGATCTGAGGATCCAACCCAGTGCCTCACCCATGCTAGGCAAGCATTCTGTTACTGAGCCAAAACTCCAGCCCTAATCTGATACATTTTTATTAACCTGTTTTACATAGACATTAAAGAAGTAGCCTTAATACTTTTTCAATATCTGTTTGGATTGAATTAATAACCCAGAAATCAGTGAAGCAAATAATCTAATTTTATCTCCAACTGTGGTTTCAGATATCATAGTGTCCAAGTTAAGATTCCCCTTTGAAGAACTTAACTGTGTTGTGTTCTCATTCCAACCTCCCATATTTGCCCAGTCCTTAGTTTTAGAACAGTCTGACTTAAGGTGTCCACAGATATCAATGTCTCTTAGCCTATTTAGAAAATATCATTATCTGAGTCTTATCTTCTAGAGATCAGTTTGAACTCTAAGTGTGTAGCATCTAAGGGGAGTAGTTGAATGCTGTGAAGCTGGAAGAAATCTTTTGATATTCTTTTCATCTAAAGGGATGTTTTTTTGGGGTGGTGCATACCAGGAATTAAACTCAGAGGCACTCCATGACTTAGGCTCATCCTTAGCCCTATTTTACATTTTCTTTGGAAAGAGTTGCTTAGTGCCTTACCATTGCTGAAGCTGCTTTGAACTCTCCATCCTCTGCCTCAAATTCCCAAGCCCCTGGGATTAGAGTCATTTCCCACCATGCCTGACTGGCATTTCATTTTTTTATTAGATACTGTGAATAAAGCTAAAATAAAAATGGAATTGCAGTTATTTCTTTGAGAAAAGTTTTCCAATTCATTTAGATGTATGCCCAGAAATATTATTACTGGATTGTATGGCACTTTTTTTTTTGCCAGATTTATTATTATTATTTTTAGTTATTGAGTCACTATAGATTAACCCATGGACACTTTTTCACTGTGCTATACACCAACCTGTACCCCTTTTTTGAGACAGCATCTCACTCATTTGGTTACAACCTTGACAAATTGCTGAGACTGGTCTTGAACTTGAGATTCTCCCTTCTTATACTCCTGAGCCACTGGAGCATAGGCATGTGCACCCTTGCTTTGCTACCCCAAATTATTAGTGGATTATATGTCATTTTTTCTTGAGCTTTGGAAGAACCTTAACCCTTTTTTCAAAAAATATATTTATAAATTTTTAAATTTTCACTAATATTTTTACATGTATATGGACACTAGCATAATTGTAATCTTTCAGAAATTGTTCACCTTACTTGGTTTGGCACTGGGAGATAAACCCAGGAGTGCTAACCACAGAGCCACATCCCCAGTCCTTTTTATGTTTTATTTTGAGACAATGTGGAGAAAACAGGAGCCACTTCAATGAAACTAAAAATGTGTCTGATCCCAAGAAAGCAATTTTTTCAAACTATAGGATTTGTTTCACTTTGAATGTTCCTCCTCTTTTCACCTATTTTTCTGGTTTCAACAGCATGGATGAACATATCTGTAGCCTTATGCTATCATATAACTACATATTATCAGGATCAGAAACACAGTATTTTATATAGGCTTTGCTACTGTATGAGGAGTATCATATATATTAAATAAACACTTTACACAAAAAATAATAGCAATTTATATAGTTTCTGTAATTCAAGAGAAATTGTTTCTAGTCCTCATCAATACTGTGTATTTTTTTTTTTGGCATCAGATGTTAGCTTGCATTTTTATAATTTGTTAAGATGTTAAGAGGTTATAATTTTTGATCATTTCTCCTACCATAAGTGTCATTTTTTTAATTAAATATTCTTAACTTTTTTTATGTGAGCTCATGAGTTCTCCCACTTCTCTTTATACCTTTTCTTAAAATTATGTTATTATTTAGCTGTGGCTGGACATACTACCCTTATGTTATTTATTTATTGTTATGTGGTGTTGAGGATGGAACCAAGGGCCTCACATGTGCCAGGTGAGTGATCTGCTACTGATCAAGAACTCCAGCCCATCTTTGTACCACTTAATGAAAAATAGTTTATTTATTAATGTTGCCCAGTTTATAATTTTTTAACATATTTATGTAACTTTCTGAAAATAAATAACTGCTCTGTTTTGTGGTTCTTGAAATTTAATCCAAAGTTGCCATTACACTCATCAACATCCCCAGGCATTTAAAAAAAATCTTATATAGAGACAGGTTGTTGGCAAGTGGCCCAGCTAACCTTGAAATTTTAACCTTTCTGCCTTAGTCTTCCAAATAGATGGCATTAGAGGCAAGTACTATGACATTCCCTTTTATTCATGCTGGGGATTGAATGCAGGGGTAACTGACAAATGAATCATATTCCCAGGATTATTTTATATATTATGTAGTGACAGGGTCTCACTGAGCTTTTTAGTGATGCTTTTTATTGTGGCTGGCATTGAACTCACAATCCTCCTGCCTCAGTCTTCAGAGTTTTGGGATTGCAGGCATGTGCCACCACACCTAGCATAAATTCTTTGTTATAGTAACTTTTGACAGATATATATGTGTTATTGAATCTAGGGGTGGTATACCCTTAAGCCACACCCATATACCCAGGCCATTCAATATTTTATTTTGAGACAGAAACTTCCTCATGGTGGTCATGGCCTTCCTGTGTTGACAAGCCTTTCTTTGAACTTTTGGTTCTTCAGCCTCTACCTCCCAAGTCATTGGGATTATTTGTGTAATACCATCCACAACTCTATTTTATTTTTATATTGAAGTATATAATACTCCTGAAAATGAGTTTCTTCTGATATTAAGAAAGCATATAATATAGTTTTCCCCCCAAATAATTTTTTGTCCCAATGATTTTTTTTTGGAAAGAATGTCATATTTCTATTTCTGCAAAGCACTGCAAACTTTCTCTAAATTTCAAGTTTCTTGTTGTTTGTTTTGTTTTGTTTCATTTTCTTTTTCTTAATAAAGGTTCTATGTTACTTACACACATCTATTTATTCATATTATTATAAGGTATCTATTTCTATAAGTTCATATTGTACAACAATGTGTGGTAAAATCCATCTGTTTTTCAGTGATGTACTTCAAGGAAATCTAATATGTAGCCTAAGATAAATTTAAAAAAAAAGTTAAAATAGTTTAGAGTTCAATGTATACCTATTATTAAATGAGGCATATTTGGTACAGGTACATATATATTACTATTATATACAATTAATATTTTATTGCTACATCTCAAATTAATCATATCTCTTTCAATTTAATTTGTCTTCTGGAAGCACGCATACATGACACTCTATGCAGATGTACATTTTTTGTGGTGTGAAAATTTTGCTTTTGCTTAGTATGTTCTGTCCTTTACTCTCCTTTTTATGAAATTGTCATTTCAAAATTATTAATTTTTCTGAATTTTAAACCTTTTATTTTAACTAGTGAAGTCTGTAGATTTTCTTTTTATCCTCAGCTTTAGGTGCATCCCACTATATAAATTTTAATGTTGTGTAATTGACCTCTAATATTTGGTAAAATTTACCCCCAATTCTGAGCACTCTGGACTATTGATGTCTGAATGAAAAAAAATCTCAAAATTATTCATGCAAAAAGCAGGAAATGGGTGGATCAGAATGTAAGACTGGTGGATGCTAAGTATGTAGGTGACATTATTTTTTTTAAAGTATTGGTGGAGGGGCTGGGCTCAGCTCCAGATTTCTGACCTATCACATAAGAGGCCCTGTGTTTGATAATCAGCACCACATAAAAATAAATAAAATAAAGATATTGTGTCCAAATACAACTGAAAATAAACACATTAAAAATTGTGGAATATATGGGGGTAGGGAGAAAAGGATCAATGAAAAAAAAAACTTGAGCAGCAGAAGGGTTCAGGTGCAACAAGTCTACAATGGCATCATGAGGTTACATGGGTAGTGTTCTTGGAAGCAGAAATAAAATTTGGGAAGAAAGAAAAAGGTAACTGTTGCACTATTCCCAAGTGAGAGAGCCAGTTGTGTGGGTTCTCTTTTTAACACTTCCCATCTAGAAGTGGAATTGACAGTTCATAAGGTATGCCTCAGTAAGTAGTAGAACACCATATTGAAAGTAGCTTTACACTTTTTCAAGGCTACAAGCTCTCTTTTACAATTGCAGTCACATTACATCCTTGTACTTTTTAGTTATTCATTCATTCATTCATTCAATTATTTATCTGTTTATTTACTCACTTTTTCTTGTCATTGTTTTAACATTATTAGTGATTATATAATGGCATAAATATCCCAAATGTTAACTTCTCTAATATTGGTTTATGTGTTTATGTATATACTTATTATTTGAACAATTTCCCCCTTGCCAAACCTGATTTATATTAGATCTTAATCTTATTTTATAAATACTTGATAAAAACATTATTTTAAACAGCTTAAGGATCTATCTCCTGAGCATAATTCCAATCACAAACTAAAGTGGGCATCTGGGTCAATTAAAAGCTGTGTCAAATCTTTTCTTTGTTCGTATTTACACCTTAAAATAGGACTCCTCTCCCACTTGTATATGTTTGAGAACATACTAATTTCTGAATGCAGCATTTAATAAATATAGATGAGTTTTCATCAACAAATCCACTATTGTTTTTAAATTGTTTAAATCCTTGATCCTGAAAGTTTCACTGATTACCCCCCCACCTCCCTCCCTCTCCCTCTCCCTCCCTCCCTCTCTCTCTCTCTCTCTCTCTCTCTCTCTCTCTCTCTCTCTCTCTCTTTCATATTACAGATTGAACCCAGGAATGCTTTTCTGCTAAGAAACATCCTCAGCCCTTTATAAAATATTTTATATAGAAAAAAGGTTTTGTGAAGTTTTTTAGAGCCTCACTAAGTTGCTGAGGATGGCTGGCTTTGAACTAGTGATCTTTCACCCACAGCCTCAGAAGACTCCAGAATTATAGGCATGCACCACTGCACACAGCTTTTGATACTCTCTTTAAAATAATCAGTCACAACTCTAATAATTGAAATTGCATTTACATCACTCTTTTCTAATGCAGTAATATGTTACCATCTAAAATATTTTTTGAAAAAATTTATTAGATGACTACTATTTTATTCCCAGATTTTATTCTGTTACCTCTTTAGTATTGATAAATGGTCTTATTTCTCTTCTTTCTTCTTCTTAGATATGTGTGGTCTCTTGTTATCAAATGCATCTATGATAAGTGTGTTGAAAATTATGATTCTAAACCTATCATGAATCCCAACATTTCCAAGAGTATTGAGAGTAGAAAAAGAAGAATATTCATAACTAATGAATCACTTTCAGTGGAAGCATAGTACCAGTGTCCAAGGTGGAATGTAATCAAGATGCTTCAGTGGTAAGGTGGAGTCAGAACACCACCCTAAGGATTTGGGGACCTCTAAAGCACCATGTCCATATCAGAATCTTTTATTCACCTTTTAAATACAGTTATTGCTGCTTGCATAAAAAATAAAACACTATGTATAAGAAAGGTGAATGAGAATTAAATCCTGTGGAGGCACCAAGGTTGATCTTTAATTCTCGTGGATAATTAGTAAAATAAGAAAAACCTTGCAATAGCCTCCATCTTTCCCAACTACATGGAATAGAACATTTAGATGTACTGAACTGAAGTGACAAAAATGCATTTCATGGAGGTGGTATCAAAGAAATTTTAATGGCAGAATCCTGGAAATGTTAGATAAAAATATACACATACATATACAGTTATACAGAGAAAAAGATAAATGATAAGCTCATAAATGCTAGAGTAAATTCAGTGTACATGAGTTGTATGTGCAAGGTAATGATAACAGCATGAGTTATATGTACAAGGTAATGATAACACCTAAAAGATGAAGAAAGTAGAAATTGAGGTGATACAGAACTCTCTAATTGTGGGGAATAATAATAAAAAATTAATAAAAATAGATACTGTTATATTACTTTGGGTATGCCTCTTTCCTCTACTGTTCATCTAAATTTGGTTCTCTCAAATAAGCTTAGGCTGGTAAAGTGCTTTCTGAATTTTTGTTTTCTTTTGTTTTCAGGATTTTGTCAGCTAAGTCTTGTAATGCCCAGTCCTGAACTCACTTTTGTTGCTTTTTTACAATTTATTCTCATCTGCAGAGGCACAAACTCACTTCACTCACTTTGTTCAATGAACTGACTTTTTTCTATCTTTGCAAACAATGTTTGAAATAGTCTATAGGAGGGTCTTCCATATCATATAATATGGTTCTCAGACCCTGTGGGAATTGAGGGTAGTTCCCTGCTGTTTTACTATCATCTTCCCTGTGAGAAGGTTTATCTATCTTTTGTATTCCACCATCTCAGAAGAGAAGTATTTGTGGTCATAAGCTAAAGAACACTAGAAGCTAAAAGATTTGAGAAAATGCAAGTAATAATTTTCTCTTAGACTATTATAGGAAGTATGGCTATTTCATCAATTTGATAAAAATTTATATACTCACATTCATTCACACTGTGAAAGTCTTGTATTTAAATAATCCATAATTGTAAGAAATAATTTCTGGTTATTTCATTCCAATAAGTGACTTAATTTTTTAGCCATATTAAAATCAAAAATTACTGAAAATTAAATCTATGTATTCAAATTTCCACGATAATAATGTGATCAGAATTAAGTAGGAACTAAGAGAACATTGAACAAAGTGGCTATAAAACGTAATTGAAACTTCCCTGCCTTTCCCTGTAAGAAACAGGTTGATAAAGCAATGTTAAATTTCTGAATAGTATTTAAGTTTATTTGTGATTCATTTTTCAATACTAGTTTCCAGTGCTGAGGATATAGCTCAGTTGGTAGAGTGCTTGCCTTGCATGCATAAGGCCCTGGGTTCATTCCCCTAGCACACTCAGAGAGAGAGAGAGAGAGAGAGAGAGAGAGAGAGAGTCCTGTTTGTTTGTGAAGTAATTTATTGGTGTTCTTTGCTAAACCATTCTCTTCATGTTAGATACTCACATGTTCTCTTTGCTTTTAGTTACTTCTGATAACTTCTGCCTTGACTATTATTTTCTTATGAACCTAATGAAGATTCATTTTATTATTTGGAACTAAAAAAACTGATTTTCACAGAAGGAGGTTTTCTACTGTTATATATATACTCTGATCATTCTAGTTCTATATTTTGGAGATTGGCTGTTTTATTTCCAGCTTTTTAACCTACTCAATTTAAATTTGATCAATTTGTTGGCTAGTTTCCTATCATTTGTTTCATCAAGTGAATGTAGTTTGATCAATTTTATGGTCCCATTCTCTACTTTTCTACCTCATTGATATTGGTTTCTTCAAATTTTTCCATCAAAGTCTCTGATTGGTGGTGGGGATAACTAGAAACTAAACTCAGGGCTACTGGAGTACTGAGCCTCATACTCAGACCTATTTTGTATTTGATTCAGTGGCAGGGCCTCACAGATTTGCTTAGTGCCTTGTTGCTGAGGGTAGCTTTGAAGTTGAAATCCTCCATCCTCAGTCTCCAGAGCTACTGGGATTCTAGGCTTACGCCTCCTTACCCAGCTAGATCTTGCATGTCTTAATTTGATGTAATTTTAAACTTGCAAATACAACTATGTTGCACTTACAGAAATATATTTCCATTCATTATGCAATTATTATTGTGGTAGCAAAATTTTGGGGGGGGGGTAATGTTTCTCTATAATTTTTCTGTTGTACTTACTAAATTATATATCATGTTAATGTCATGTTATTGACAGTGTTTTACAACATTTAATATTTTTGTAGCTATGTAGTAACTAAAAATGAATAAGCTCATATTTCTTCAATCTTATATGACCCCAATGTAGCTAGTTTCAGACACACTTTTTACTGTTTCTACTCAAATTTGTCATTTTATGATGAGTAGGCCAATGACAAAATTTAGTTTCATTCAAAAAATAAATATTTAATTTTATTTATTCAGGTTATCATTACATCTGATAAGCCTATAAAGAAAATAGTAGTATGACTACTTCATAGGTGATTGTGAGTTGTTTTAGTAATTAATATGTTACCACAATGTGTCCATTAGAAACAGCTCATAATTTACTCAGTGAACATTCTTTAAAATATGATATTTTGAGAGACCTTTAGCATGACAGCATGAAGATATTCATGAAAGGTTAGCCCAGCAGAACTAGTGAACAGGAAAAAAAAAATCCAAGTATTTATAACTGCTGGTCCAGAAAAGTAGCTCAAGAAAATAGACAAGTAAAGGTACAAACAAAAGTATAAAAGGCAATAGAAATACACATTTTTCTACTTTCTTAATGGATATTGAAAGCAACATATAAAATTGCACATTTAGAATATATGTCCTTAGTTCCTCAAAAACCCTAACCTGAAAAATAAAAATAAAAACAAAAACAAACAAAAAAACCTTTTGCTATGTGGTAAGCATTCTTAGTATTCTTCTTTATATTGTTTGACACATATTTTGAGGTTTCTAAAGGGAAAACATGTAAAAAATAGAGAGTGTCTTCAGACTGAAGTGTTTAACATTTTTTTTTTCATCACCCATACACATACATTTGGCTTGGTACAAAAATCCTTGTTTAATTCTACTAATTTGCACTTTTTTTTTGGAGTGCAACCAAAAGTTCCAGATGTGTATCTTCTAGTCTAGCATGTACTTAGTGCCACATTAGTTATTCACCAATGGAAATCAGTCCTCAAAAAGCACTGATTAATTAATTAATTAATTTTTAATTTTACTGTGGAATTGACTTAAGTAAATGTGTGACTCTTTATTTTATCCTTCTTATTTTTGTTCTTCTTTGTACTGGGGATAAAATCTAGCAGTGCTTTATAATTGAGCAAAATCATCTCTGCCTAAGTTGCCCAATTAGTTTTGTACTTGCATTAGTATCAGGAATTAAACCCAGAGAAACTTAACCTCTGAGTTACTTGAAAAACTTTTCTTTTAGTTAAATCTCTGAGGTTGCCTTTAACCTTGAGAATTACCTGCTTTTTCCTTATGAGCTACTGGTATTACAGAAGTTCACCATCATAACAAGGAATCTTGTACTTATTTGGTTGGCCTCACCATCACAACTTACTAAAATTATAGATGTACACCATCATGCCTGATTCTTGCTGAGTAAATTTGAGGTACTGGGTTCAATTCTAAGCATCACATATACATAAATAAATAAAAATTAAAAGTCCATCCACAACAAGACACATACGTCACATTTGTTTATTATTTTATTACTAAATTAATATTTGTTAATAAAACTGGTTATTAAACCCATAATATTATAATTAGGCTTTATGAAACTGGATAATGATCTAAAAGTAATGTATATGTCCTGGTCCCAGGAGATTACAGTTCATCAGTTATTTACAATATATATTATGTTCCTTTGATTTGCAACTGTTATCTCCTTCAAATAGAAATTAAAGTAGAGGCTAAAAAACTTGTAGGCCATATTTGTTTCAACTAAGTGCTAATTTTGTAATTAAAAAAAAAAACTATTAGATAGAATGGGAGATCTTTGCCATCTGCTTCACTGGCAAGAGATTAATATTCAGATACACAAAGAACCCAAAACAAAAATAACCGCCAAAAAAACCCCACAAATAATCTAATTAATAAGCAGGAAAAAGTACTAAACTATACAGATACTTCTCAAAAGAAGAAATACAAATGACCAACAAATATATGAAAAAATGTTCAACATCTTCAGCAATCAGGAAAATACAAATCAAAACTACATTGAAATTTCATCTCAATTTAGTCAGAATGGCAATTATCAAGAATATAAATAAATATTGGTGATGATGTAGGGGAAAAGACACATTTATACATTGTTTGTAGGACTGCAAATTAGTACAACCACTCTGGAAAACAGTATGGACATTCCTCAAAAATGAATTACAGTAGATGGGGTAGAGAGAGAAGATGTGAGGGAAGGGGAGGGGAGATAGTAGAGGATAGGAAAGGTAGCAGAATACAACAGTCACTAATATGGCAGTATGTAAAAATGTGGATGTGTAACCGATGTGATTCTGCAATCTGTATTGGGGATAAAAATGGGAGTTCATAACCCACTTGATTCTAATGTTTGAAATATGATATGTCAAGAGCTTTGTAATGTTGTGAACAACCAATAAAAAAAACTAGGAATGAAAAAAAACCCCAAAACTATTAGATAATTAATTCATTTTTAGTAAATTTCAGATATTAGTCATTTTAAGGGTTTTGACAGTTTACGAATGAGTCACAGCCTGAGAATTTCAATTTTAAGACATGGTCTCTCTATGTTGCATAGGACCTCACTAAGTTGTTGAAGTTGGACTCCAACTTGCAATCCTCCTGACTCAACCTTCAACATTTCTGTGATTACAGTAGTGCTCCACTGCCCCCTAAAGTTATTAGATTTTAAGAGAGCACAATTGGAAATAGAATGACCTTGCTTGGTTTGCTTTGTATTCATAATCCTCTGACCTCAGCCTCCAAAATTGCCAGTGTAACCAATGTATGATAAATTGTGTAATTTGCATCTTTGTGAATTACTCATATAACTTATGAGTAAATAACATGTCAGGAAACTTTATGCTCAGGATCTTATTTCTCAGGTTTCATTTTGTCTTTTAGTAAATGGCTTGTGACTCCTTTTTCATAAATCTGACTGTCCCTATGCATAGTTTCTTCTGTCTGAAAACATGGCTATGAGTTAGAAATGATTTTTGTTTGTTTTAATGCAGACTTGTTCCTTGCTATGTTAGAGTAAGACCCATGACATATGCAAGAGCATAGGTAAGAGAGATTGCCGACACTGAAGTAGAGCAAAAGTAGGAGTGAGGAGGCTGAGGAGCCCAGAGAACTGAGGATTGTGTGAGACTGAGCATACTAATCAGCAGGGAGATCAAGTTTATATTCTGCAAAAAATAAATAGGCAATACAAGAAAGCATATATGTGAAGTATTAGAAAATATTAGTTAATCATGTGAAATTTTTATTCACTCATAAAACACCAACAACAATCAATAGAGTATTAGTAGAATGTTAATTAGAACATAATAAATGTTCACTTTTGCAATAAGAAATATCATACAGTTGAAAATTGGCATTATATATTTTTTCAAAAAGAGATAAATAGACAGATAAAGCAAGACATGCCTGTAATCCCAGGACTGAGGGCTGAGGCAGGAGGATTATAAATTAGAGGCCAGCTTAATACACTTAGGAAAACTCTCTGCCAAAATAAATCAAAAGGACTAGGGATGTAGTTCAGTGGTAAATGACCCCAGGGTGCCATCTGTGTCCAAAAATACAAAACAGAGAGAATGAGAGAATGTTAGAGAGTGAGGGGCTAAGAGAGAGACAAAGAGAGACAGAAAGAAAGGGGGAGAGAGAGAGAGAGAGAGGCAACCAAGATTAAAAATCTACATTTTACATGGGTTGTGGCAAAACAGTCAAACACCTGCCATGCTTGTGCAAGATCTTGGGTTTGATCTCCATTGGTGCATGCACACACACGCTCACAAAAAATGAATATTAATTCATATAAGAATATTAAAAACTTGACAACTTTACAATAGTGGTTGATGTATAGACATAGTTTTCTTATATACTTATTACAAATTATAAAGTATAAATGAAAATTTAAAAAGTCACAGTATATTCACATAAATGTAAGTGGATCTCACAATGAAAACTCAGTGTTTTTTTAACAGTAATGTTACATTTTTATTTCCCTATTTTACAGGCTTTAATTTTGGCTGCTTTATGAATTCCATAAATTATTTATCTTTTCATTCCTAGAAAGCACATGTGAACTTAAAATTAACTTTATAAATATTTTCAGGGTGTGATTCTTTATCATTTAGTATATTCACATGTTTACCATCCCCAGCATTTAGTTTTAGAAACTATTTTAGATGAAAAGAAATTAGTGCCCACTACCAGTTTTTCCTTTTTTATTTTTCACATAGCTCTAGGCAATGACTTATATGTGTTTTGGATTCATGAATTTACTTCTGCAAAAAAAATTAAATATAATATCAATTGTAAATCACATTATAGTTTCTCTCCTTACTTTCAATTAGCTTAAAGTTTCCATGTACACATTCATTGCAACATTTAGTGCTCTCATGAATCCTACTTGCTCAATATGGCTGGGATAATAACTCAGAGGTAGAGAGCTTTCCTAGCCTGTGTGAGGCCCAGAGTTCAATTTCTAGCAACACAAATATAACTTTCCTGAGTAATAGTCTACTGTGAAAATTTACATGTTTCCATTTATCTATTTACCTTGCATTGATTTTACATATTGGTTCTTATGAATAGTTCAGTAATAAATATTCCTATATGAATGACAGTCTCACATTTCCAGTTACTTTTGGTATATTTCAGAAATAAATGCTTCTTCATCTATTAATTCTTTATTTTACCAAGAAACCATCAATATAATTTTACTTTTGTATCAGAGAGACATGGAATTTTCAATATTCTGCATGTTTACATTTTTTTTTCTTTTCCATGTTGTTTTATTTTAGGGTATTATTGCAAATATTTATAATTTTTGTTTACATAATATAAAACAGTTGCTTTGGATAGGCAAAAGGAATAAAAGAATGATGTAAAAAATAAACACATAGTTGTTCATTCCAAGGTATAACAAAAACATATTAGAACTGTGGTAGCAGTTCTATGTACTCTGTACTATATCTATGTACTATGAAGTCATCTAGATTTTAGGAATTATCATTGACTTAACAGCTTAAAAATGTTGGGGTCTCTGGCATGTATAACATTTTTTAATGGTTTATTCCCTTATTGTTGGGTAATTATGAAGGGTGCATTTTGGCACTGGAGTATGAGAGCCTAAAAAGGTAATTATTTGGGCTCTGGGCTCAATCAGCCTCTCAATAAGGAGGAATTACTGCCCTCTAGCCAAGGCTATAAATGTGGAAAAGATAGTTCTTTGAAAACAACAACAACAACAAAAAAAAACTTGATAATTATGTCTTCAATTTCATGGTGAGGTTACTTTTTGTACAGAAGTTTTTTCAAGTCCAATTTCTTATTTCTTATTTTTACTTTGGAAGCATAATGAAGACTCCACAGCTTAATCTGATTTATAAATATGTGATTGTTTTCTTCTTAATTTTTTATAGTTTTAATTACTATATTTTAGTGTAAAACACATTTTATGTTAAATATTGTACATAATCTCATGTAAAATCCAATAACATTACTTAAAACATAAGCACGCATTTATATCAATCTACATTAAAGAAGAGACTACTTATTCTCCACTTAATTTTTCTGACACAATTGCCAAAATTAAATTGACCAGAGGTATGGAGTTTACTTATAGATTTCTAGTTTTCTTCCATTGTTGTGTTGTTCAATCTTATTTGTATATATACTACCTGAATATTCAAATAATTATAATGATTAAGGTAATAGGATATGTCAATGTCAGTAAGATATAATATGTAATGACAGAACATTTTTACTTAATTTTATGAGACATTAACAAGATCAACTAGTGAAAAAAATTGAAGCACAACATTTTTAGGAAAAAAAAAACACTTTTTTTTTTTTTTACCTTGGATTGAACCAGAGGCACTTCAGCACTAATCCACATCCCCATACCTTTTCATATTTATTTAGAGACAGAACCCCTCAAAGTTGCTTAGAGCCTCACTAAGTTGCTGATGCTAACTTTGAATTTATTATTTTTCTACCTCTACCCTTGAGCCACTGGGATTTTAGATATGTGCCACCATGTTTTGTTAGTTTTTGTGTTTTATAAAGATGAAATATTGTTAACTTGCATTATTTAAAATCATTCTTACTTATTAACAGAAGGGTTAATAATCAGAATTATCAAAGCAGAGAATCAAGGTGCTGCTTGTGAGGATGATAGGTAACCCTCTGAAGTTCACCAGCCATCAGCTAACTTTTTCTACCAGAAAAACCCAGATAAGCCCAGCTTGAATTAATAAAGCAGCACAATCAAAATCTAATAAGCTTTAGAGTGAATCATTCACCATTTATAATTGGAAACCAAGATCTGTCACATACTTGGAGAAAATTCTGTGGAAAACAGCAGTTGCCTTATTGGTACTGTTTTCCTTTTTCCCTAAGTTAAGTCTGGACCATTATTGAGGTGCTATTACCTTATGCAGACATGTATACATCAGATTGATGCAAAAACTGTCACAATACCTCATACAAACTGAGGAAACAATATCACAGCCTAGGTAGGCATTAGGTCAAAGGCTAAGTTACAAAATAAGATGTTTGTCTTTAATATATTTAAGTTTTAGAGTCAACACTGTGAAAAGATATACCAAAATGAGACATCCAACTCTTGGAACTCTCTGTTATGCTATCTGACATCTGAAATGGGGATGAGTCTGTGTCCAGCATCAAATAGAAAATAAAAATCATGGGCTGGGGATGTGGCTCAAGCGGTAGCGCGTTGGCCTGGCATGCGTGCGGCCTGGGTTCGATCCTCAGCACCACATACCAGCAGGGATGTTGTGTCCGCCGAGAACTAAAATAAATAAATAAATAAATTCTCTCTCTCTCTCTCTCTCTCTCTCTCTCTCTCTCTCTTTCTCTCTCTCTCTCTCTCTCTCCCTTTCCTCTCTCTTTAAAAAAAAAAAGAAAATAAAAATCATTATATTTTATACCTTGTCTTTTGGTCTTACTTCTCTTTCTGAGGGCAGTGCCACTACTGCTGTTTGGTTTTGTGGAAAAGCATTTATTAGAAAGTGTATTCTCATATCTCTTGTATGGAATGCAGGGGTCCAGGCACTTTGACTCCCCAAGGACAGGGAAGCCATATTCTCAAAATGGAATGTGATCATTATGAATTAAGTTGTGCTAGAGCATTAAAATTGAGGGAGTTGTGAGGATGGAGTTCTAAATACATATATATTCTTTATCAGTAATTTTATAATTGTCTCATAATAAGAATACTCTAGATATATTCAGTTTTGTGATTAAAATAAATTTCAACTATGTCTTTTTTTTATTTTGTATACTAAAATAGTTAAATCTACACCTGTGCCTAACATATTATTTGTAGTTGGAGATTAGGGGAGTGCTTCCCAGTTGAGAGCTCTAACTGTCTTTTTAGAAATTAGATCAAGAGACTTTAATAAAAAATTTATTGCCCTTTATATAGTTTTCAGTAATTAACTATATGTATGCATTTAATTCATACATTGAAATTATCCTATATAAAAGGCTTAATGTAAATATCCTATTGCCAGGCTAGACTCCATAACTTTTGGATAAACTTGCCTTTTAAAAAAGCTGCTGTCTGTACTCAATTATAATCACCTTTAAAAAATGAAGTAAATGCACACAAGAACATGCCTATCTTGACTCATTCTGTCCTCATTCATTCCTGGAGGTGATGCCATCTACTGTTATTAGATAGTAGGCTTAGTGGATTCAGACTAGGAGAGAAGCAGTTTCCAATCAGGTGCTCTTGGATGATAATTGATTAATCCAAATTATGATAAGTACAAAAGCTATGACTTACACTATCTGATTGAGTTTTAATTTCTGGAGCTTGTCATTCTTTCAGATTCATTTCTAGGCTTTCTTCACAGTGCTCAGGAGACTGAAGTTCTGCTTCCACCTAGATAATAAAAAAATCTATTGGGAAAATGCAAGTCACCCTGAAAGCCAGGCAATAGTTACTGTGCAGGGTATTGAGACTGTATGTGTACACTGGAAAGGGAGAAGCACTCTGAAATATTGTGTGGAGATTATCTGGAGAGTAGTTGGACGCCCTGAACCTGAAATAAATCTCCTGAGACATCCTTCACTTAAGTCTCTCTCTCTTTTTTTTTTTTTTGACTATTGGCAATACTGTTACATGATAATGGGCATGCAGTCATTTCTTTTACTTACTCATTTTAACTCCTTGAATTTATATCCAGAATTAATTTAACCATGTTATATGTTATTTCTGTTTTAAATAGTCAAGGAGTTTACATTATTTTCACAAGTGACTTTTTTAAACTTACATTTTCACCAACACAGTGCAAGGGTTTTATTTTTTTCCATATCCATTGCTTCTTTATTCTTTGTTTGGTATTAGATTATTGACAAAACTATTCTCTTTTTTTGGGGGGTAGACACTTGGGATTTAACTCAGATGCACATCCCCAGCCCTATTTTGTATTTTATTTAGAGACAGCATCTAACTGAGTTGCTTAGTGCCTCACTTTTTCTGAGTCTGGGCATTGAACTCGAGGCCCTCCTGCCTCAACTTTCCAAGCTGCCAGGGTTACAGGCATATGCAACTGTGACTGGTGATGAAAGCTACTCTAACACCTGTGTTCAGTATACAATTGTCCACTATTTGACTTGTTTATCAAATATGTCAGGGAAGATTGTGGAGTCCAGTTTGTCAAGTATCCACAGAGAGAGTGTGTGGAAACCTTTTCTGGGAATTAACAAATATATGTGCTTTATAACCCCTTATCTGAACTACTGCTTGGGATTTTAGAAGCCCATTTAGATGCTTGCAAATCAATAGTAAACAAATATTTTGTTATCTAGGGGAGATTTGCTTATGATCAGTAAGCTTCATTCCCAGAACTTGAGCATATGTAATGGCTTTTTATTTGGGGTCCTCTGCCTAAGTCTCCTACTTTTCTTTCTCTAGAGTGTTTTCTTATATGTGAGGTAACTGGTTTCTTCTATTGAATGGAAGATGTTGAGATATTACATCAGTCAATAAAGAAAAATTTTCCTGCTGGGAAAAATTGGCTGTCATGGAATTTTTAGAGGGGCAAGCTGAATTTTTAGAGGGGCAAGCTCTTTGTGTGCTGAACACCCATAAATGCATAAACCAAGTTATTTGTGATTTAACTTCTATGTCCCAATCCCAGGTTCTTAAGCACATGGAAGCCTTTGGAAGAACATAGATAAGTATTATTTTTTTTCTGTATTCTTAGTGGTATTAATGTGAGGATTCTTCTTCAGCACAAGCAAAATTAAGATCTAAAGCACAGAAAACAGTTTAGAGGTAGGGTGTTATATATATGGTCCCGATCTTCCTCTTCTTGGGGTTTCACTAGCTGGTGGTAATTCTGTTCCAATTATGTAGCACATTGCCTAAGGCTGGACTGAGATCCCAGCCTACCCTAGCTTTTTAAGATCATCAAAGGGTAGACATTTTCCAAGTTGTACAGTTTATATAAATCTTTCAACTCATTTTTTTACTTTGCCTAAGAGGAACTTGAAATATAATATTTCCATTTAATGTATTCATTAATGGAAAGTGAGTCAGGAGCTACTACTTATTTATATTCCCAACATTGCCCTCACTTAATGTATGCCTTTTATCATTGGGCTATTATTGTAATCGTGTGTTTTGCAGATTGTACACAAACTACACCAGTGAATTCTGCCCCCAAGTCGATCTTTCTCCAGGTTGGCCATGTCAACCATTCACATGTGATGTTGTTCTTGAGGTGTTTAGATTTATGTTGACCTTTCAATTCCTATTAAGTATACATAAAGTTTTACATACATATACATTCACCTATGGATTTTGTTTTTTATTATTGTACAATAAGTTGTTCTTTAAATTCAGAATTTTCAGGTTGCTGGTTTCAAATATAACATAACATTCCAGATGAATTTTAGAATTTTTTCTCTGGTCACTTCTCTCATTAAAAGTAAAATATGCTAATATTTTAATGAAGTGATATTGTAGATTTAGGGGAAATTTTACATCTTGGTAATGATGAGTTTTATCATGTACACAATGATGTGTATAATAAAGTCTTTTATGTTCTTTTGTATATTTTTATTTTCTCAAACTCTACATATTTTTATACATGCATGAATGCAAAATAACACATGTATGTGACATCTACATAAAATTATGTGATGACTCACATATTTGTCAAACTGGATGTATTATGATGAAAATGGGTTTTGAAAATCATTTTCTCACTGTATTCCCTTTGCCTTTCTAACACTATTCTTGTTATATCTTTCTCAATGTACATTGTCTTTTCTCCATGTCCTGGATTTCAGCTGTTTGTACCAATAGGGCCATATCCTTATATGTTATCATGGTTCAGATGTGCAGTAATTTTAATAAGCATATGCTTCTGCTGGGGAATAGACATATATTTTCAATACCCCTTTCCTAAAATAAATAACAATTTTTACTCTCTCTTTAGTTCCTTAGAATTTACTTGCTCCATGTTTTTACTTATACTATTTAATTTTTGTGCCACAGATATGATTTTAATTGCTATTTTCAAATTTCTAAAGCTATTGAGCTATTTTTTATTTATTGAACAGTATGTTTCCTTTTAAAAGGTGGCTATTGATCTCTTCCCTTCCTTTTATTGGCACCGAGCATTGAATTCAGAGGCACTTAACCCCTGAACAACATCCTAGATTTTTAAAAATATTTTCTTTTGATACATGGTCTCACTTGATTGCTTAGGCCCTTACTAAACTTCTGAGACTGGATTTGGACTCACAATTCTCTTTCCTGAGTATCCTGAGCTGCTGGGAGTATAAAAATCTGCCACCAATCATAGCTCTTACTTTCTCTATTTTGGAGTCTCTGTGTTTGATATTCTTTCTATTTTTATTTACTATTTTGCTGCCCAGTTTTAAAATCAGGGATTCTTAACTACTGTGCAACATCCCCTAATATTTTTATTTTATTTTTTAAGTTTTAGACAGGGTCTCTAATTTGCTTATGGGCTTGGATGTGTTGCTAAGGCTTGGGATCCTCTTTCCCTAGCTTCTGTTACTCCTTTTTTATATGTGAGGCATACATTTTGTCATATGTGAGGCAATTAGTTTTTTCCCCAATTTGTTACTTCAGTTTGTACCCTTTAATGGTATCATATTATAAATATGATTTGCATTTAAGTATTTTCCTGTTTTGTTATAAAGGTATCATTTAGGGGCTGGGGATGTGGCTCAAGCCATAGCGTGCTCACCTGGCATCCGCGGGGTGCTTGGTTTGATCCTCAGCACCACATAAAAAAAAATTAAATAAAGATATTTTTTCCTCCAAAAACTGAAAAATAAATATTAAAAAATTCTCTCTCTCTCTGTCTCTCTCTCTCTCTCTCTCTCAAAAAAAATAAATAAATAAAGGTATCATTTAACTTTGAAATAAACAACCATATTTCTGTCTCTTAATGTTATTATTATTTAATATTCTTCATGATTAAAAAAGGTGTGTCATACTACTCAGACACATTCACAGCCATTTCTAAAGTTTATTTTGAGTAAGCATCTCACTAAGATGCTTAAGCTGATCTTAATTTTGCAATATTTCTTTTTCTTCCAAGTAGCTGGTATTACAATCACCAACCATTATGTACACTGTATAAATTTCTTTCTTGTAAAAACTATGGCATATCTTATATTTTTCTTTTATATTAAGGTATATTTTACCAGTGAATGATTTATTAACTAATACCAGGAAATGATACAATGGCATTTTTATTATGCAGATACTGCATTGTTTAAGCAGATTTTTTTGGAAAGTTTATCTTTTTTTTCTCCTTTATGGTAGTTCTGTTTCTGTTATATCATTGTCTAAATGGCCAGAGTCTTCTGAAGTATTCTGTCTTTAGTTCCACAGGGCTAATAACTCACCTCATCATGATATCTATATTGATTGCTATAATGTTAAATCCAATAGTCATATGTAGCACAATGTTTTCATTAATGATGGATTTTATGTACTCTAATGGCTAAATTATAACCTAGGTGTGTAGTGGTATTATATACCATGTAGAATTAAGTAAGTACCCTGCATCATTAGTAAAATAACAGAATCACCTTATGGTGCATTTTCTATAATGTATCCACATAATTAAATGAGGCATCATTATACATACCATACATTTTACAAGTATATAATATATAAATATAAAAATTTTACTTATAAAATTTACCAGAGCTCTATTAATTTTAGTTGTGTTCTCAATGCAACATTTGGAATTACTGATACTTTCTATGCTATATTCAGTGTTAATATGTTCAAGTATTACTCCTTTGTTAGTATTTTCCCTATACACTCTACCTATAAAAATTGCCTTTCTCAAAATATTGAGACTGATATTTAGTGAATGAATTCTTTTATTTTGAATTAATCATTTAATAGTGTAATTTCAGGTACCCTATATTTTTTTGTCTCCCTTATGCTCTTCCCCACCAACTTTTATGAAATTAATTTGATTATATTTAACAATGCAAATACTTGATCGGCATCACAGTCTACCGATCAATGAATTATTACAAGTGGAACATACTATATAACTACTATTTCTATTGAGAAATAGAACATTAATGATGCTGCAGAGAACAGCTTCGCGTCCTCTTGCTTTCACTATACACTCCAGTCACCCTCGTGGTAACTTCAACATTTTTGTTTCAACTAGTTATTTTAAAGTATTATTCTTTAAACAAACAAACAAATAAAAAACAATTGGGACCATTTATTTATTTTGTTAATGTGGGGAGCCATTCTGACACGTGATTGGGTGACTCCCGTTAAGGGCCTGAGGCACTCTGGCTGTGTCGGACCTTACCCGACCCTTTCCTGATGAGAGAGCCCATCCGTGTGGGGGTGTGCGTGACCACTGACCCCGGAGACCCAATCACTGACCCTGACCTTGGAGTACAGCCCCCCCTCAACCTTCATTGGATGGAATTCTCCCCTGAATCTCTTGTCCCACAAATAAAAGGCTACTCCCCGGCGTGTTCGCTCTCTCTCTCTCCTGCTAGCCCAGAGTAATCCTCGCAGCCCTGCTGGGCGGCTGGAGGTGGGGAAACAGGGAGGCGAGCCCTCTCGGACCTAGCATTAAAATAAGGTACTGTCTGTGTGTTTTATTTTGATCTCTTCTAACTAACTTAATGCCAGAACCTCATTAATGAAACCACTGCGCAGGCCGCGTGGTAGATGTTAATTGTACAAGAATTGAGTAAAATATGTATCTCATTGTGTAGGAAACAAAATCTTACACCAATTATGCCTGAAGTTTTTTGGTGGAGCAAATAGGAGGGTGATCCAGGAGTCAAAAAAAGAGGGGTAGCTCAAAATATCAGGGATGGAGCAGGAAGAGTTCAGTTGTGAGAGGTTACCTGAGTATAAGGATTGTGGGATGGTTTGAAGAAGAAGAAAAAAAAAAGATTAGGTATGAGTTACTGGAGACAATCTGAGGGAGCTCAGACGGAACAGGTTCAGAAGTAGAGGACCAGCAGATTTAAATTGGATGAGCAGTGCATGGAGAGGGATAAATTCAAAGTCTTTAAAGAAAATGAGAGTGACATTTCTGGTAAAGCTCTAAGAGCAGGAAGCCAGGTGTGTGGCATACTTGTTTGATTACAGCATTCTGGTTTTTAGGAATGTCCAAATATGAGGCCACTGGGGTAAGTATCCTGCTGCCGCAATATTTCCTGTCTTCTTCCCCATGGGATCAACCTCTTTTCTCATCTAATACACAGTTAGCAGTTTCTTCATCCTCCTTAGATCCATTCTTTTAGTCCTTAACCTTTCTTCTACTTGTTCCAATTTGCTTTTTCTTTCATTGTGTCCACATTCAGATCCTTGATTCTCAAGGATGCCACATACCTTATGCTTTACTCTGACATTGTTGTGGGACTGGGCATGGGCTCATGGGAATCTTGGTAACCAGGGCTCTGACTTAGACAGTGAAATATGGCGGCAGAAGCAGTGTATTTTCATGATGAAAACAGCAGTGGCAGTAACCTGTTGGAAAGTTCACAATATTTTGGTGTCCAAGAGTAGAACTGATGACTCATTGAGTTATACCTATGTAGGCAGTACCAAATCAATTTTCCACAAGGCTTGTAATTTCAGTTATTTTTTTTTGCCTTTCTATTTCATGTTCTCCTTCCTGATTGATATGCAATAGTGAATTTGCTTTTTGTAAACTTGTCTCTATAGTCATGATTTACACTCCTTTTTGTAAATTTACATAATGGTTTAATATTTCCTCTTTAATTAAGTGAATTTAGAAATATTTTGACTGTAACATACTCTTTTGGTATGCCTTCTTTTCCTCACAAATATAAACCACTTTCATTCTGTCATATCAACTTTTTGCTACATATGTACTTTGCAAGTATTTTCTCTCACTTTATATTTTATCTTGGATACCTGAGTGTTCCTTATCTACAATATTAAAAATTGGCCTTCACATACATAAATCCATGAAAATAAACAGGAAAGGGTCTTAAAAATTGAGTAATATAGGTCACTGATATAGTTTCTCTTTTCCCAGTATTCAAATAAGTACCATGCACATTCATTTTAAGAGGATTACCAAGGAGAGGCAGAAAGTATAAATAGAGTATTAGTTGAAATAATCCAAAGCTCAATGTAATTGAGTGGGTTTACAGGGTTTCAAGAAAAAATAAGTAAAACTTCCACTCTGTTCACAGCTATGTCCTCTGCTCTGCATCTGGAGACAGTGTATGATGTCACATTTTAATCTGTCATAGTCAGTTTTGTGCATAATTAACCTGTCTTGCTACTTTCTCCAGGATCAGTGTCCCCTCTCTTCCTTCTTCCACTGTGCATGAAATTTTATTTTTTGTGATTCTGTCAAACACTCTGTGCAAGAATAAAAATAAGCTCAATGGAGGATCTAACATCTATGTTGCTATAGTTCTGATTCTATGAGGCTTGGATGTTGTAACTTGTTATGACAGCACCATTCTCTCTCTCTCTCTCTCTCTCTCTCTCTCTCTTTCTCTCTCTCTCTCTCGCGCGCGCTCTCTCTGTCTCTCTCTCTGTGTGTGTGTGTGTGTGTGTGTGTTTGTGTAGTCTCTCTTTATTCTTTTGAAGGCTGTATCACTATTAGGAGAACAGAAACATTTGTAACCACAGAAAAAATACAATAGCCATTAAAAGCTGGAATGATTTTCTTCCAGAGTTTCTGAAGGAGTGTGTCTTTGCTAAAATTTGTTATTAATCCTCTGTCTTGATAATAAAAACATCCGTAACTATAAAAAATGAGTTTTTTATTATTTTAAGCTGTTATATTTCTGATTATTTCCTTTAGTAACAATAGGAATCTAGGGACTTTTTTTTGCAAGTTTAATTGACAATGTAACCAAACTGAATCCTTCTAAAATGGTAGGTATCAAATAAAAATACTCGTTCTCCAGGTTGTTTATATATATTTGCAAGTTTAATTTAAAGCTGCCTAGCATATTTTCAGAAACAGAATGAGCTTGGTAAGGCAAATTCTTCAGCATTTCATTTATTTATTTATTTATCTATCTATCTATTTATTTAATATCTTACCTGCTGCTTACTGCAGATGTGACTCTATCTTTTATATAACTTCTCATTCTTTATAAAATATTTTCTTCTAACATACTTTTTAATATATTTTATTTTTGCAGTTTTCAAAAATGTAGGGCTGATTCTGAAAAACTTCCTGAAAATACGTTTTTATTTTTAAAAATTGGAAGAATTTTTTTCTTGCTTCTGTCATCTACTTAATTGAGAACAGAAAATTTACTGGTTCCTGTTTCTTTCACTTTTTTCACTGAGTGGATATATTTGTGTCTCTTTGGTGGTCTTGTTTTTTTGTTTTGTTTTGTTTTGTTTTGTTTCTGAATTATAGATTTTTGAGATTCAAACCAATGTTTTTAATATGTTAAAAGTAAGGTATATACCAAGTAGCTTACTTGTGTCTCTTGCTATTTAATTTTGTTTTTTCCCCAAATGATTTATAACAGAGCTAAAAAAGTAGATATTTTCAAGGTCACCATAAAGGAAGTGTGTAAAAATAGAAAAAAGTTAGACAAAATGGAAAAGTCAACAAAATATATGCACTTGGGCTTCTGACTAATGTGGTGAATTTCTGGCTGAATGTTATCTAATGTGCTGTCATTGTGTACATAAAAATTTGAGAGTGAAGACTTAAATTCAGAATGGTCACATAGAACTGTTTTTCATCTCTAATGTGTCTTAGAGTATTTACCAGGGGTATTAAAGGATCTCTATACTCCTTATTGTGTAGTGTTCAGTGACTTTGAAACCGTTTATGAATTCACGTTCCTGAAAACTTTAAGAAGCTGAGAAAAAGTGTCTTTTAAAACATGAATCAATCAGTATAAAAGAATACTATATTCTGTTGTTTAAATGGGATCTCAACCTATAAATAGTGATATTAAAAATCTATACTTAGAAATATGTGCACGTAGCAAAGAAAATTTACCAAAAACTACATACCTATTAATATTGCGTCCAAAATGTAACTAACAAGATTTTATAATTTGTCAGTATTATCTATTAAATTCTGTATGTGCTTTATTATTGTCAAAGTTTTACCACACTGCCTAAATTTTGTAATATATTAGAAATCTTCTCTTTTATTTTGGTACCATTAATTGAACCTAGGTACACTTAAGCATTGAGATAAATCCTGTGCTCCCATGCCCTTTTTATATTTTTATTAGAGACAGTGTTTTGCTGAATGACTTAGAGCCTTGCTAAGTAGCAGAGGCACTATTTGACCTTGTGATCATCCTGCCTCATCCTCCCAAGTCACTGGAATTATAGGTGTATACCACCATGTCTAACACATATTAGCAACCTTAAGATTGACACTTGTTTCTCTTTGTTTTATAATAACCTATGGTTATTTTGTACAAAAAATTATGCAATGTATTTTGGGATGTATAATGTGTACATAAACATTTATAGTACTTGCACAAAGGGTACAAGAAAATAAACAGTCTGTGGTAAGGTTTTTATTTTGTATTTAGTAAACTCATATAATATTGGCTCTAATTAAATTGAGATAAGATGGAAATTATAATTTTCTTAGCCACCAGTAAAAATGAAATATAGTGTCATTGAAATACTAGGAAAGAATAAGCTGAGTGGAATAATTATTTGTTGAAAATTATTGATGGCCCCATTCATCCTAATGGTCCAAAATAAGAAATAACTCAAATGTTCTTGAATGTTGAAATGAACAATTTGTAGTGCATCCATAAAATACAAAATCACTCATCAATATAAAGGAGCACTTTACTGAAGCACACATGCTTATTGACTCTTACAGCAGCTGTATTTAAAATTATATTGCATTATGCCAGGCAAAATAAAATTATAGTTTTTATAATACATTATAATAACATCATTCTGGGGAAAACAAAGTTGCATGTAAAAGAAAATGTTTTTTTTTGGGGGGGGGGTAATGATGTAAATAATCTGTGCTTAAAAGTAGTGAAGGATTTAACATTCTAATTTGTTAAAACTGTATAATGTATTTCTATGACATTCAAGATATGTACATATGACATCACCAAAAAATAAATATACAAGGAGGATGGCTGGCCTATGTTGTGAAATGGGTAGAAGCATGGAAAAAATTAAAATGGCATAAAATATGCAGGTATTAAATTTGGGTAACTGGTAAAATATTTACTTTTTTAAGATACATTTTACATTTATGTAATAAAACATTCCCATGCTAGTTATTAAGAACCTTTTTGCTCTTTGGGATAGTAGATGAAAAAACTGATTTAGACTGTCCTGAGCAAGGCTGATTCAAAATGTGTTTACTTTTGAATAACTTCTGAATCTTTACATAAATGCTTTATGTGGTTTTTTATGTGCATCATACTTTAATGAAAATTTTAAAAGTTATGCTTCTGAAATAATTATGTTTCTCAGAATACTAGTAACAATTTATGATTTGGTATAAATCTCAAATTGGTTTTCTTTCTATTTTAATATTTTATCATTCTCAAGCATTTACCCATGTTCTAACACTTGGACATAACTTTATTTATTTATTTAATTCAGCAACCATTTGGTAAACATTATTTTTTTATTCATTTTTTTCCCCTCAGTACAGAGGATGGAAGTAAGTATCACCAAATACACACACACACACACACACACACACACACACACACACACACACCAGTGGGGAGATATATATATTCATTCACTGGTAAAATATTCACTTTGTGAATATATTTTTTTTCTTTTAAATGACACCATGCTATGTTACCTAATGTCAGGTGTGAAGATTCAAGTTCATAATCTCAGCATTTTAATAGGCTGATGTGAGAGAATTAATATATTGAGAATAAAAAATATAAAGGGGAGGTGAATGATGCTCAGTGTGTAGGCACTGCTGAGTTTAATCCTTGATATTAAAATTAAAAAAATCTTTGAACTTTTGTTTATTTGTCTTTCATAAGCATAGACAGCAAGTTTAGGTCCCCATTAAGAAAGTTTAGAGTGTGATGTCTTTTCAGTATCTGCCGTGTCGTTGAGTGGACCCAAGGTGTCCACAGGTTCCATGTTTTTTGAATTACCTAGAGAATGCTAACCTGTGTGTAATCCCCTCTTCCTACAGAGTAGCTTGTGGTCAGGGAATGGAACACCTTGTTGGACTAGCTGGATACTCTAGATACTCTAGAGATTACAGGAATATCCTTTATAGTTTTCATCTAAATAATTCAGATATTGGAATATTAATAATATTTTCCCCAAATGTTAGGTTCAGCTCCCGAGAAACACATTACTGCTCAGATCTATTGATTCTGTAACTGAAAAGAAAGGGAAATATGATTTTTGTCCTCCTTTTTTCTTACTGATGTAGGGAAAATTGAGTATAAGGGGCCAGAATTTGAAATGAGAATAATCCGCAGCAAGGATTTAGAAAAAAAACAAACAAAGAAACAACAACAACAAAAAAACTAGTGTGTTTGTGCAGATGTCTTCAAGGAAAAACTCAGTATATGCCAATTGGAAGACATAATGTAATGTCTCAAGTTTGGGGTGGTATCTAAATATTTAAATAAATAGGATGGTGGGTTTAGCATGTCTCACTTAGTCTAATATTTTTATTACCTATAAAATGCAATTCATCACTAACATTTGAAAGATTAAAAAAAGTTGCCAAAGAGAAAAGATAGAGGCAAATTTCAAATAAAATTGTATTCAAACTAAGGTAATTTTTTGAGCCTGAAAAAGAACATCATTGAAGGTAAGTGAGATCTTAGTTGTATCTGTGGCTATAATTTTTATTGCTGTGGAGCTATTTCTAGAATGTCAGATTGGAAAAAATTCAGAGATAGGTAATAAGCAGCTTTTGTTTTCCTAAATCTATTTTGCAATACCTCAAATTTATCAAATATAAGATATGGATGCATTCAAAATCTTAGGCTGTCAAGGGTTTCTTTTTAGAAGAAATAGCAAATAAATAAGGTGACGTGAAAATGGACCAAAGGAAGTTAGAGCATTCATATCTTTCTTGGCATATTGTGACATGCCAGTAATCACAACAACCTGGAGGTTGAGGAAGAAAGATCAAAGCTGAAGCTTAGTGTAGCAACTTAGTGAGAGACTGTCTAAAAAAAAGATAAATAAAAGGTCTAGAATATATCTTAGTTGTAGAATACTCCTGTACCAAACAAAAAAAAAAAAAATCAAAACTCCGAATGAAGTATCCTTTTCCCTGAAGCCAATGAATACTCAGGAGTTTTAACAAGACGGCTCAGTATTCTTAGATTTTCATATAAAGGAAATTATCTAAAGAATACCAACCTGTTTTTTTTAACAAATATTTTGTTCTTACCCCTGAATGTAAAAGTGTTCAATTAAATATTATTTTATGTAAAACAATGGGAATATTCAGAATGAGTATCTGAGTCAGCATATTTAAAATAGTGAGGATCTTCTAAATTTTATTGGGAAAGGGGCTCTTCTATGGCAGAACATAAAAATTGGAGGTAATATCTTCAACCACTTATTTCCTCAAATGGCCTATATACTGTCCCTTTTTCCTCTGACATTTTTTTAGATTCTATGTAAGGTTTCAATTGTCATCTTCCAGATTTATATAATTTATAACAAGCTGGTATACATAAGTGTTCTTTTTTATCAGAATAAGTAACTTGAATGAGTAAATGTAGAGACCCCTAATTTATAGGAAATTAATTATAAATATGAATATTGTTCTATTCTGGGGCTTGAAACTGGCACCTAAGTTAGTAAAATTTGATAGTAGGGAACACCAAACTTGTGGGATCTGTACTAGATGGTATCAGAACTGAATTATTGCACTACTAGTTGTTGAAATATTGGTTGTTGTGCAAGTTTGCACATTTGGTATCAAAAGTGGTTGCAGAGTCAGGAAAAGGTGGCACAAACCTGTAATCATAGTGATGTGGAAAAATGAGGTAGGATAAAAGTAAATATGATTCAAGACTCAGTAATTCAGAGACCCTAAGCAACATTGTAAGCCCATTTATCACAATAAAAAAATCAAAACTTCTTGAAATGTAGAGTGCCCCTGGATTAAATCTTTAAATTAAAAAAAATAATAATAATACTGAATCAGAAGAAAGACATCACAGATCAGAATGTTATACTAATTTCATGTATGTGTTTGTTCACTAGTGATAACTGAGACCCTGGTAAAAGGAGTATTTCCAAGCTGTCAGAGAGGCATTTAGGGTGCAAGAGCCTTTCAGAATTTTTTTCTTAACAGCTTAGTATTCTCTCAATTTCTACTTTGAAATGAGCCAAGTGAGGATACAGTTTCACAGTGAGAGTGGTTTTACAAATCTGGGAATGTTAAACCTGATATGTCAGTTTCCTTATGAACTGAGAGATTAATAGTCTATTCAATTAATTTGCTTTTTTATTTTTATTTTTTGTTATAACTTTGTGCCATGTGATTCAAGTTGACCCAAGTACCTAAGTGTTTTGTAATAGTTTGATAGTTAAAAATTTTATTCTTTTGTTTTAGAAGTGAGTTGTGATGTTGTAAAAGTAATTTTTGAAATACAGTATAGATTTATGGTATATTTAAATAATGAGAAGATAGACAACTTTGGAGATAAACATTCAAATAATTATGTGGACTGTTGAAAGTTTTGGTGTGTCTTTAGTGATCCCTTATGTCTTCTGCACACTAAGGTGACCACTGTCATATGAGTATAGTTATTACTTACAATTTTGCTATGCATATCTCAAGTATCATTGATTTGTTTGGTTGTTCTTCTTTTGAATATTCAATAACTAATTGCAAGTATTATTTATCCTTTGGAATTATGTTGGATTTTTTCCCACTTTTTTTGCTTCAGTGTTTTGCTTTACATGTGCTGCTGGCTGTGTTTCATTATACCAAAATTATCCACCAATTTTACTGCTTAAAATGAATTATTGGTGCTGGGGATATAGCTCAGTTGGTAGAGTGCTTGCCTTTCATGCAAAAAGCCTTGGGTTCAGTCCTGGGCACCACAAAAAATGTATCTTATTGAATGGTTGACATCACTACCATTTGTGAAAGCCACCTCTTTTAACTCTCATTAAAATTTGTATGAAATTAAATACTATGTCATTAATCATATGGTTTATGTGTTATGTATTTCTTCATTTTTATTTCAGGAACCATTGACATTAAGGGATGTGGTCATTGAATTTTCAAAAGAGGAATGGAAATTCCTGGACCCTTCTCAGCAGACTTTATATGGAGATGTGATGTTAGAGATCTGTAAAAACCTACTCTTTATTGGTGAGCCTAAATTTCATTCAGAATTTTTAATTAAAAACCAATATTTATTTTTTTAACTTCATAGAGTATCTTATGGTAGCTTCTATTCTGCATTAAAAAGTTTGCTTCTTGTTTTTAGTACAAAGATTGGGCATTTGTTTATGTAGAAAAGAAAATGTTAAAGATTTTTTTTTTTCTTTTTAGGTGTAACTTATCTTTTCTAAGTAGTGATTACAATGTAGAGAATGAAAATGGTTTCAAAGTATTTTAGTGTTTTTGTCTAGAAAAAAAATGTTTGAGAAAATAATTTTGTAGACTCTTATAGGATATTTTCTCTTTCTTTTTTTCCTAATGAGGGTAACATTAAAAAGACTTCTTTAGTTACCAAGAAAATAACAAAATGTGACATATTCCATCAAAAAAAATATTGATGTCTCTAATCTTTGGTCACCACTTGGTCTCCAATGAAATAACCTTGGGATTTGAAGAGAAAAGTGACAGTAGACATTTCAAATTAGGTAGAAATCAATGAAGCAAAGAATATAGATAAGAGGTCAAAAATTAAAGAGGAATTCACATTTTAAAATGTTAATTGATAAGCTAAAATCTGACAGAAAATGTTTTTTCAAACCTTGGTTTGTTTCAGTTGCAATCATTAAAGAGCATTTCATACTCTCTGTTTACCATGCATATCAATTATTTAAGCTCCTTCTTGTTCTTCAGTGATCTCCCTACATTTCAATTAACAAAATATTGTAGGAAAATCAAAAGAAGAGGGACTGGGCATGTGGCTCAAGTGGTAGCTCGGTTTCCTGGCAGGCATGCAGCCTGGGTTCGATCCTCAGCACCACATACAAACAAAGATGTTGTGTCCACCGAAAAAAATAAATATTAAAATTCTCTCTCTCTCTCTCTCTCTCTCTCTCTCTCTCTCTCTCTCTCTCTCCACACACACACACTCTCTCTCTCTCTCTTTTATAAAAAAAAGAAAATCAAAAGAACACACAGATAAGTGACAGGAAATGTGGCATAGTGACAGAGAGGCCAAACTGCCAAGCTTTATTTATATCAACAGGTTAATTTAGGTCATTGGCATCACTAGGACA